>NC_052518.1:52485770-52788719 GCF_014356525.2 Nilaparvata lugens
AACAGTTAACTGTACAAAACCGGGAACAGACCCAGCCGATGCACCAGTTGCAGCAGACTATAAATTAAGCAGTAACGTAATCGGCAACCTTTTTGATGAAATACTATATGAATTAGCAGGTCAGCAAATTCTAAATCAAGATTGATTGGATTAACATCCGCAAAATTCACTTAACCATTCTTGGGCAGTTCGCACCACATCGAGTTTTGATAGTCCAAAATATGTTATAATTGCATTTCAAACTGATCGTAAGAATAAAATTAGAAAATCAATATCTAATTTCGATAGCTGCGGTATTTACAATGTTAAAGTATATTTGAACAGCGAGTATTATCCATATGAAAATCTGCTAGGTAAAAAGGAGGTATTATACCGCATGTTCCTGGATTTCGCACCCTTGTATTATAATCATTCAATCAATAGCGAATTCGGAACAGAAATTGACTTTAAAACGTTTTGTGAATCAACACCGCTGATTGTTGTAGATTGTTCACACCAAGCAAGTCATTTGAAATCATCGACAGATGTTCGTATTGAAATGGAATTCAATAGTGCAGTACCTGCAAATACTTCTGCCTATTGCGTTTTAATTAGCGATCGTGTGATGGAGTACACACCTCTGACGAGCATGGTGAAAGAAGTTCAGTAATTTTATTGATAGAGCGCACCGCCTGCAATATTATATAAGGTGTGCACTCTGACAAGTTTGGTTCATTATCATTTTCACCTTTGAACAGGCAACATGTCCTATTCTTTGTGTTCTGATATTTTGGACAAGCCACAAACTCGCTCTATTGGTATTCAGTGCGATCTTGATAGTTTCTATTATGAAGCAAGGTGCAGTACACCAAAGCCGCTGCAGGTGGAGGAGGAGAAACGTGAAGAGGAGGGGAAAGACGAAGGATTTGAGGAGCCCACCGCCGCCGCCGCCGTAGAGAAAGAAGTGGACAAGCAAGCAAGTGCGAAAATTGCTACAGTTGATCTTCACTGGTTTAAACAAGATTGTAATCAAATTATTATGAAAGAACTTGCCATAATTGATCAGTTTAATAATTATATTGTATTCCATTTCAAATCACCATTTGCAAAGACAGAATTGAGTGCAAAATTGTATAACGATGTAACATGGTTAGAACGTCACTATCATAAAATAAAATGGGAAGATGGAGATTTAGAATACAGTGACTCATTAATACGTGATTACCTCATAGGTTATGAGAAAATTTTCACAAAAGGAACTGAGAAAGCAAAGTTTTTAAGAAGATTACATACTAACGTTCAATGTATACCTGAGGATTTTCCAAAACCCGATTTCAGCTTTTTCACTAGTTCATGGTGTTATGCTGTGTGTAACATTCATAAAAATAGACCAGATGGGCGGTGTTCTTTGTTCAGTGCTCAACATTATAATTCTTTGTTGTTTAAAAATATGTATCAAACAAATAATTTCTTGTGCGAAAACAATCGAATGCAAAGTATGAAAATGGCGCCGATGTACACAAATTCACAGAAAAGAAACTTTGCTCGTTATGGATTCTTCTACAACGGAAAAGAGATTCAGTGTGTTTATTGCATGCATGCATTGAGACTGCATAAAGCACGTACATGTTGTCTGTCGACAATTAATGAAGAAAGGCCGCTTAATTACTCTATAATAGTACCTGCCTACACATAGTTTTTTTCATTCGCTCAACAACATGGATCTGACAAAGTGGTTAGCTGCCGACAACGAGTTGGAAGTGAGGTTAAAAAACTGTATCGACTGGTATGATGAATGCGAAATTGCTATTAAGAAATCATCTCGTGAAAATTATAGTTTGGCGAAACAATTAAAAGCTATTTTTCTAAGCATGGTTAATTCAAACGATATAAGAGACTATTTGTGTTATTACCGTCCTCATAATATGTCTATAGATAAGTTAATTAAAATTGAAGATGAAGTTATGTATTGTTGTAGTGAAATGTGTAAATAAACTTTTTCTATGTTGAAAACAAATTTTTCATTCAGATATTTCCTTGTGCATTTTGGTTTAGTTTCAGTCTAGACTTGATTGAGCAAGCATGTATCGAAAAAGTTACGCCCACCTCATTTTGCTGTTAGCACGCGAGCTGCAATTAATTTTTTTAGATGCGAGATACGCCCCCCTCACAGACATCTGTTACAGCTAAGTGCACCTCGTGCCTTATCAATTATAGTTCATAGCAATCAAGGACATGCAGTGTTTTAGCTTTGCAAAATTCAAAAAATTAACTCAACTCTTGATGTCAATTTCATTTAATGAATTTGATTCAATTGCAAAGAATATTAAATTTTCACCAGGTTGTCAAGATGTTGATTTACCATTAACAAAAACAGAAAATGTACACTTTCCGATTTCATCTGAAATATCCGAACTGCTAGATATACTTGATACAGGACATCCACATTATTGTAGTGCAAATGATTTGTCAACTATTGTTACAAATTCCGACAAACTTTGGAAATGCTTGTATGACATTGCAGATAAAAAATGTAAAAGAACAACTTAGATCATTGACCTCTCTCTGTTGAGATATGTCAGACATCAATAGAGCTCGAGTATGACCCCCAAGTGAAATAGGTCTGAGGATATCTATACCCATTTTTGGATATGCTAGCTCATTCTAAATTTACTATAGATATTCTCGGAGAAACACTCAAACAATAACGCCTGCGGTTTGTACAGCACATGAAAATTCAATATAAATTGATTGAGTTTTCTTAACTGTCAGGTGGAAAGCAAACCATTATTATTATTAAGCATTAGATGTAGAAATATGCATTCACTTTAATTTGACAGTATAAGTTATTAGATGTAGAAATATGGATTCACTTTAATTTGACAGTATAGATGTAGTAATATGGATTCACTTTAATTTGACAGCGAATGGATTCACTTTAATCTGTCAGTAGAGAATTTTTCCCTCACTCCCCTCACAGGGAAATTATTTTTTCCCTCACTGAGAGAGAGAGAGAGAGATCACTCTCTCCTTCTTCATCCCCCTCGTCCTCACTGGGGGAGGGGAAGATTAGATTAGATTAGATAAGATAAGATTAGATTAGATAAGATAAGATAAGAGAGAGAGGGAGAGGGAGAAGGAGAAGGAGAGGGAGTGGGAGAGGGAGTAGGAGAGGGAGAGAGAGAGGAAGAGAGAGAGAGAGAGAGAGAGGGAAAATCTATTTTTAGAACACCCCCACCATGCGGGCGGGGGGAAGGGGAGGCGGGATGGACGAGGGGGTGAGGGGGGGAGGGGATTTCGAGCAAAAAAGCTTCCTTGAACTCTCTTACTATGCCTACTAATGTTTCACCTTCAAGAGCGGATATTTCAGAAACTATAAGAGATATGGAAAAATGTTGAGAACAAAACTTGTTGGTAATTTTGTGAGCTTCAATTTTGTACGATGTACAAATGTTCATAAGATGCATAGTTTCCGAGATATATGAGAAAAATGAAAAAATGCTACTTCCAAACCACCTCCACTCCTTTAGCACATGAGGTAGGGGTGAGGACTTTTGATATGTTAATCCTCTAACTATCCTTGAAAGAGCTGTAGAGTAGAAAATTGTGTTTCACAATTTTCACAAGAACGAGAATAATTTTTCATAGTTAATATTTGATACTTTTAGTGAGATATATATTTTTTCAAGCTAGTATTTCGAAGCTAAAAAAAAACAAATATAGCCTACAATATGAAAATAGCAATAATGACTCAATCACCTGACTAATATTTATTTGAAATTATAGTACAGTATAAATAAATTCCACACTAGTTAATAAGACTAATATTACTAGTTCATTCATGCAATAGGCGCCTCTTCCAAACCTGAAGAGACTTTCTGCACACCGTTCTACAACAGAAAATATACAATAGGCTGAAGTGAGAAAGAGTGTGACAGGGATAGGGGAGAAAGCATGAAACTATCATTCGCCAAACGCCATCACATGATAGGTCTGTGGAGCTACTAAAGATGCTTGGACCATCTTACGCGAACGTACCAACATGAGTTGTAAAGATTTATACAAAAGACCAACTTTGTGTTAAGGAATGAACCTATATATATATATATATATATATATATATATAATATATATATATATATATATATATAATATATATATATATATATATATATATATATATATATATAGGTTCATTCCTTAACACAAAGTTGGTCTTTTGTATAAATCTCTACAACTCATGTTGGTATGTTCGCGTAAGATGGTCCAAGCATCTTTAGTAGCTCCACAGACCTATCATGTGATGGCGTTTGTGTAATGGAGTATAATAGTTCACTCCCGTGGGTCTGAGTGTTCGCGCCATTTATTCAGACTGAACTTGATTTGAGGTTATGTATTGAAGTTCGCGCCTTTTCTGTTGTGAATGGAATATTCTTGTCTCGTCCTTGTTTGTCAGCTGTCTGTTGTCTGCAGGTGCAGAGTGAAAGTGAAATTGTGTTTTGTGATGTTGTGATTGTGTCAAAATGTCCAAGAAGATTATTCAAGCAGTGATCAAATTTGAAAGGTAAGTCAGTTATAGAATTATAACTTGTACTTGAATTATTATAATTACTTGTACTATTTAGCTCGCTTCTTTTACAATTATTTCCTTATGAGATTTAGTAATGCTTTAAGGTTATTAACATTTTGAAACGAAATCAAGAATAAAACACATCAAAAGTAGAAATTAAAAGTAAACCGCATCACTACTCACAGAGTGTATGTAATTGAGTGATTGGAAATAAATAAATGTAACAAGAAATAAAATCGTAAATGTAATTCCTTCATTTCTATCACTACTTACAAGCTCAACTAAGTTAAATCTGCACAAGAATCTTATTCTATTAGGATATATACAATAAATATATACGTAGAATTGGTAAGAAGCTCATTGGCAATGAAATTCTCAATTGTATAAATGAATATTTAGATCATAAAAGTCAAGTTAGTCCTAAAATCATTCCTCTTCAGCCATGCAATTTTTCATAAATAACTCTTTTAATAGGTTCAAAGATAGGAATGGATATTTATTTATTTATTTAATCAATGAGAATTACTCAACTTACAGAAAAGTACCACAGGCTTATACGCTCAAAACGGTTCCAATTCTAATTTATACAACAGTCCAAATGTAGCTAGGTTATGTGATATGCAAACAATACCAATCCTGGGCCTAGGACTAATGATGAATAAACAGCTAATGAAACTTTTCTAAACACTATATCTTTGAATGTCCAGGGTATATCAAACAAATAAGAATATATTTCCCTCTTATTATGTTATAAAACTATAGCCTAATGCTAAGATAATTACTGTTGCTGAACACTGGTTAACAAACGATGACTGTAGCTGTCTCACAATACCTGACTATGAACTTGGGTCCTTCTATGGAAGGAAAAATTCCATTCATAGTGGAGAAGCAATTTTTTTAATTAATGGATTGAAATTAGAAGAATTAAGCATAGTAAAGTAACTTTCTATAGAAATAATTTGTGAAGCTGCTACAATTGAAATTCCAAATGAAAAAATAATTGTTTTGTCATTGTACAGACCCTATAATAATGATGTTAGTTTTTTTAACAACTCTCTATCCTGTCTTAATGATATATTATGTGCCATTTATGAATGTAACTATAATTTAATATTATGTGCTGATTTCAATGTCAACACTTATTTATTTGTTAGGTTAATTAGTATCATACACTGGAGTGTGGTGTATTTGCTTAGCCTAATGATGTGAATGATAAGTTTAAGAAGTTTTTTGATTTGTATATGTCAGCTGTTAATGCTGCTTATCCTCTTAGAGGTTTCAAAGTTAGTAAGCCTAAGCTGGATGATGGATGTTATACTGCTGATTTAATAAAGCTCAAACATAGTTGTGATGAATATTATAGCTTACTGAAATTTTTTAAGACTAATCAGTTTAGAGATAAATATAAAAGCTGTAAGAAAGAGTATAGAATTGCTATTAAGAATGCAAAAATAAATTATTCCAACAACAAATAGAGCACTCAAAAAATAAAACTCAAGCTGCATGGAAGGTAGTTAAAATTCTTACAATGTCAACAATGAAGCTATTGATTCACATGCTGATAACAACGCTGATTCATTTAACAACTTTTTCATTGAAAAAGTTGAGAAAATTAGTGAAAATGTGCCAGTTAGTGAACATCTCAGCTCTCACTACATCAATAAGTGCAATAGGCCCAATGTACCATTTTTTCCAACCTGTTACTGCAGATTATGTGTACCAGAAAATAAGTAGTCTTAGTAATTCAAATTTTTCAGATATATATGGTATTAATTCTAAGGTCTTAAGAATATCTGCCCCTTATATAAGTGAAGTTTTGAGTTACCTTTTAAATTTTTGTTTAGTATACAAGGGCATTTTTCCAAGTGTATTGAAAAACGTTAAGGTAATACCTGTAGGCTACATAAAAAAGGTGATAAGAAAAACTTCAGGCCAATATAATCAGGCCTTATTTCAGGCCAATAACAATTGTACCTGTGATATCCAAAGTATTTGAGGCCATAATGCAAGACCAGATCTCAAATAATTTTGAAAACTTTGGTATTTTTACTAAAAAACAATTTGTTTTCAGGCCATGTAGAAATACTAGCAATGCAGTAACAAGTTTAGTAAATTGATAGTGTTGTTGATGATTTGGAGAAGGGTCTATCTGTTAGTTTTAGGTCATATGACATGTCTAAAGCTTTCGATACTGTTAAGCATAACATACTTTTTGAAAAATTTTCTTATTATGGCTGCAATTCAAAATCAATCTATTTAAAGGACCGCAACCAGTTTGTTTACAAAGATTGTCAATTCTCTGAGGGCAGAAAGGTTCATTATGGGGTCCCTTAAGGCTCCATACTTGGATCAATACTCCCTAATATATATATTAACAACATAATTTGTAATATAGAAGGCACTGATAAAGCAGGATTTCTCTTTGCTGATGATTTTGGTCTCAAAGTTAGTTGTAAATCCGAAGCAGGTGTACAAAATTGTTTAGTTGATAGCTCTCTACTCCTTAATGATTGTTGTGCTAGTAATTATTATGTTCACCTATAATAGAAATTCAAACAATGAAGTAGGGACTGAACCTTTAAAATTTCTAGGTATTGTTCTTGATCCCAAACTTAATTGGCAACCACATATGCAGAATTAATTAGTGAAAAAAATAGCAAAGGTAGGTACTGTACTTGCTGAGAAGGTTAAAGTTAACTGTAGATATTAATATATTATTAAATGTGTATTCCTCTCAAATACAAAGTTTACTGTCCTATGGTATACTATTATGGGGCTCTAGTACTCATGTCTCAAAAATATTTATACTCCAAAAGAAAGCAATTAGATTGATTTGTAATGTTGATATGAGGACCCACTGTAAACCTTTTTTCACAAAATTGGGAAATATTAACTATCAACAATTAAATTCCAATTTAATTTTCGATAAAGAACTTTATTGGTTTCAAAATTTTCTACACTCAGTGACCAAGGCACAATCTAGTAACATAATTTTTATCACATATACATCACTCACACTCTATGTGGTAGAAAGCCCCAATATATGGAACAAAAGGAAGTATGGGGTGATAGTATAACACTCACATTCATAAATGCATTATAAACTGAATAATTTTGCTATTTGAAAAAATATCTTAAAATATGCCCAACTATATTATCTTTCCGGCATAGGAAAATAATGTGGAGATTGAAAATAATTGGAATTTACCACGCACATTATCCTGTTTTAAGTTTATGAGAGTTCAATTTCTAGAATTGAAATGCCCTCCAAGTTGATTAAAGAGATTGTCATCCTTTCTATTCTTTCAAACAGGAATTCAACCGATCACTTGCCTTATAGAATTATCAAGTTTATTAGAAGGAATATATTGTAGGATACTTATAGTATGAATTCATATTCATACGCATACTTTTCAATGTATGATTCATTTTCATTAAATTCATTATTATTGAATCATGAAGAGTTGATTTTCCCTTTCACAAATAAATAAAGAATGAGAGTTCTACAATAAGTACCAATTGAGAATTCCTCTTACAAATAATTAAATTAGAAATATGTGTTTCAGAATACGAGATCAAGTATTCAATACAATTATTGAGAATTCCTCACGCGCAATCCATGCTTTAATATAATATTCGCCCTTATATTTTTTGTTATAGTTTTCAATTAAAAAAGATTCAACCAGAAAACTATTTCCTCATCAAGTATGTGAAAGCCATAATTTTCCTGAAAAAAGAGTTCCTCCTAAGGGATTAGGCAAGAAGTTCTATTGATTCTACATATGATATACAGTACACAGACAAGATAAAGGATTGTGAAAGAAATAATAGTACAATCAATGTTTCATGTTCTTAATACCTTATTCAATGATCGATTTATCGAATTCATTAGCATTGAGTAATTGAATTACAAAAGAGCCAGGAAAAGCATGTTAATTTTCAATAAGAGAGCAACAGGTATTCGATGTAGGCTCTTACAAAATCAATCATTCTGAAAGATCCATCGTCCAAAAGTATTGAATTTCTAAAAAAAATTAAAGATAAATATTGTATGAGTCGTAGGAGATGTCGATGGGACTTGAAAGTTATTTACTTTTTGAGAAAAAGACTTACAAAGCTGCTAAATTTAACATTGGAAATATAGGAAGAATAGATATTTAGAGTACCAATGATGTCACACTGATCATCCGACTCTGATCATTAAAAGATCGAGATGCACGTGGCCAGTACCTTGTATTCCAAGTAACTTGGTGTTATCTACAGCTTCCACTTTTATAGAGAGATAAAATGAATGCATATCGTTTGAACTTGCCGGTTCAAGTTCAACTACCCAATAGCGTTGTAGCGTTGTTACGCGGGAAAAGTTATCCAATTCAGTTCCTTGGCGGGCGACAGCTGAACGAAGCGCGACTTTTGAAAATTTCTGCCTAGCGTCACAACTCTCATAATAATTATGTTTTTTCGGCTTAGGAAGGTGAAGGAGTCATGGGAAAATTCTACAAAAAGTCGTGAACGTTTTTTTCATATATTTGAGATTCTTCTAAATTTTCAAATCAATCTGTCCAAATTTAACAAAGTTATAAGCATTTTCAAATGTGATGCTGGTTAAGAATAAAAATAGAGTAATATCCGTATTCCCTACCAGACATTCAGCTGAACTTTGAGTTCTCATTTTATTCTATGGAAAAATGAATGCATTTTTAGCATTTCTGAGCTTGGAATCATATTTTTCAAATGTTTCTTCATATCTTTATCCAATCAGGTACAATTTATATAATATACAGTGATGCAGTAATTAAGATTTCTATTACATAAATACATACATTACATATATAAATTAATAATATATACATTATATAAATTACATACTTGAGTATATTCTTACAATTGAACGGACCAACACGAATTGTAGAGATTTAAACAAAAGATCCACCTTGTGTTAAGGAATGAACCTACACTTCTATGAATGAATACTTCGTATACAAATCAATTAATATCAGATAATTTGATAATATTCTAGAGATTGGAGTTAGACTCACTAATATTCTATAAGGAATAATTGTCATACTTGGAAGATGTTGGAGTACATTGCTCATTATAATGTAAATGTAGTAACAGTTTGTAGCATTCGATGTTTTAATGATTCCAGTAGTCCTTCATTATTGTACTTTCTTGTGTATGTCACTGCAATAAACTGAATTTATTGATACACGAAATAATTCTAAAATCAATATAACAATAGGCAGTGTTCGGTAAAGATGGTATTGTGATTAAAATTCATTCAAAGACCTGGCATGCTGCCCAAAAGTCTTCATTCAGTTTTAACAATCGAAACCTTGATATTATTCCAGCAAATAAGTTTGAATTTCACTGCCATTCGCCAATTTTATTCAGATGTTCATACCTTGAGATTAGTGTGGTTAATTTCTGATGAGAAAGTCGAAAACATTTTTTTAATTTCCAATAATTGATAGATACCCAAAAGTCAAATTCTTTTATATTAACAGCCCATTTTTTATATTCTCAAGAGAAGGGATGTTTAAAACCTTTATGGTCGCTCACACCATTAGCATCCACCGACCTTGCCACCCACTGAAGCTTGCAGCTCCTGAACACATGCCTTGTATCCCCAAAAATTCCCTAATGTAATGCTTTTTGTCTGTCATCTTGAACTTGAAAAATTTCATTTCGTGAAAACTGTACTTGTTCTATAGTTTTTATTGTCTCTCTAAGGGCCATTTGCACAGTGACAGTTTAAACGAAAATTCCATCTTAAACTGGATTAAATCCATATCAAGTCTCGTTTGTTATAATGTGTTACATTTTGAGTTTAAGCCACCAGCTGATTAAATTCAGTTTAAGCTTTGACTGTGCAAATGGCTCTTAATTCGGTAATTCCCTTTCAACTGATACAGCTCATTGGGGTTTTCAGGGTAATCTCCTAGATTTCTACATTCATTGAGCATGCTTGACTTATTATGCAACCTCAAATAAATAAATAAATCAACTTTATTAATCAACTTTAAATGCATAAAAAACGGTGCTTGTACAATTTTTTTCCTTTACATATTCTGACAACATGAAAATCTTAGTTTATTGACAATGCTCTACAAAATGTTTTGAGTTATGTGCAATACAAGTTCACGGAGCCGGTCGCTGGTTGATTCAAACAAATCTCGAATCATTATTACAAAGACGAAGTATGGCAACGTTTGATGGACCTTCATGAGGAGTAAAATTTATTTACTATATGAGAATTGGCAACACAGCTCAGCGGACCAAACATAAGAGCACATTTCACACAGCAATTATAATATTGAAGGACCTTCTTGAGGAGTAAAATTCGCATGCAACTCCAAATCACTCAAGACCCAACATGGGAGTAAATTTCATATAGCAGAATTATATAAGCACTTTGGAGGTTAGAAAGGACCATCATGAGGTGAATAACTTTACAAGGATCTAGATTAATTATGGATGAATATATCATAAATTGAGTGGAATATAACCATTCAGCAAGTCAAGTTCTTCAGGTATAACATAATAGTTTCATTTTGTGACTATCTGATCAAATTTAAAATGGGGGTCCCGGGGAACTACATGAGAGTTGAAATTTTACTGGACCCACAACAGGCACAAAAACGTAAATATATATATATATATTATATATATATATATATATATATAATATATATATATATATATATATATATATATATATATATATATATATATATTATATATATATATATATATATATATATATATATATATATATATATATATAGAATTACTATCTTCAGCTCAATTGGTAAGGGAGAAAGAATACATAGATACAAGATATTCACAGGCATACAATTATCATTTCTGAGAAAGATTATTGACATACTGTGATATATAAACCTACTCTTCATCGCTATAAACTTCAGAGAGAGAAGTTCATTCCAATACTAAAACTAAGTATAATTCCAAGTTGACATTTTTTGTAAAATAATATTGGCCTAATTACTATAGATCTAGAATTTTTCAAAGAGTATCTATGCTCTCCTAGTTCTCTTTACGCACACAAAAGCAGACATAGGCGGAGAAACATTATTATGTCTGCTTACTCTGGCAAGAAGTGCCGAAGTTGATATTTTCCCCGTCTGTCTGCTGCTATGTGTGTGCGCCAATAAAATAAAAAATCTCAATCATTTTTCAACATGTTTCGATAATTAATCACCCCCATTCAATTACAGATATGATGAGTATCCAGATCTAATAGTTGAGCCGGATGGAAGACCATGCAAAGACGATTTTAATATTATTTCTGGCCGATTTATTGTGGATGGCAAACATCTTTTGCAAGAATTGAGATCTTTGGACTACCATAGATACGAGTGTGAAAAAAGTGATAATGGTTATATGACACTGGTGTCTTCAACTTCAAAATCATCAGAATGGACAATGAAGTTCGTTGTATGGACAGCTCCACGAACCAGCTGCCATAAATGCGTTTCAAGAAATGGAAAAAAATCAAGTTCAGCCTTGCGGTTTGTCTGTTGACAAAGAACATGACTTCTTGGTGGCTTCACCTGACGGACTGGTCGGAGGTGATAATCTGATTGAGGTGAAATGTCCGAGGTCTGCTGAAAACCTCACTATCAGCGAGGCCGTGATCAAAGTGGAATCATTCTGCTTGGAAAAACTACGTTGTGGAAACGTCCATCTCAAGAAAAACCACAATTATTATTACCAGGTAAATTCATAGGTGATTTTTGATATATCTAACCCACAATAACGGAAACTTCCAAAACCGTCATGAAATAAACGTGAGATGAGAAAAATAATTTTATTTATGACAGAAAAAACTTAAAAACTTGCCACTTAGGGATCAATATTGGGGCACCAAGCTTCGCTCTGGAGTACAAAAGCATATAAGCATAAACGCATAGTTTATCATATTCATAAGTGATAAGTGAGTATTATTTTGTTATTCAATTTGTTTTGTAAATAATCTAAGTTAGAACGTTTATGTTTTCAAATATTTGAACTGAAAATTTGACCTGAATTCAAGTGTATGGATCATAACCTACTTTTTGAAATATTTATGGTGTATGAATCAAAATTTGGGGAAGAAACCGTTTTTGGCTATGCCTGTTAGTCCTTCCTCAATCATTTTGAAGAATTGAGTTCTGTTTATCAATAAATAAATAAATAACAAGCGAAGCTCGGTGCACCAATATTTTGTTAATCAATATTGCAAGATAATACTTCTCATGGGATAAACTGATTGATTGCAATAGTTCAACAGCTGAACATAATTCTGTCTCACTCCTACACAGGCACTCCCATCTTCAGTTATTGACAGAGGGCTAAATTATCAGCTGTTTCACCAAGGATGAATAACTATTATCCTAGTTTGTCTACGTTTAATCATAGAGAAATAATAGTGTAAATTATGCTATTGTTTCTCTCTGGTTTAATTCATTGAATTGACATTTGAAAGTGACAGTATTTTTCGAAAAATGCTGAGCAAGCCTAAATAACAAGATACAATAAGGTACTGGTTGATTCATTAAAAAAATTAGTAGCCCCTCATGATACCATAGGATGATAAATAGTTCCATACGTGCACGTTTACCTAACAATGTGTGGAATTTACTAAGTTGGGCTGTTTCTTGATTTTTCAGGTGCAAGGGCAACTACATGTAGCTGAGAAAAAATCTGTTATTTTGTAGTATGGACAAAAAAATATATCCATATTGAAAATATCGAGAGGGATGACAGGTTTTGGACCGAGAAGATGGAGAAAAAATTAATTTATTTCTACCATCACGCCTTGTTGCCAGAGATACTGGATCCTTGAACTTGTCGGAGTATGGCAATCAGGGAGCCATCAATCCCATTTTCCCATTTTTAAATAAAGTCTCATTGAAAATTATCACATCTATTGGTTTTTTGTTTGTCCTTCTTGGTTCTTATAGAATAAACAGTTGTAATAACATTAAAAATTAAGAGCGTGGATTAAAAACGTTGACCACACACCTTAAAGACCTAAAGGTATATGAACGAACGTAATATAGTTAGAATTAAAATTAAATCAAGATAATAATATTTTTTCAACTTTACTGTATGAACAGAGATATTGTGGAATTTCTCCGTATCAAGGTGAAATGAAAGCGATGTTGTCAGTTTCACATAATTTTTTTTTTTTTTTGAACGAATAAACTTAACCAATATGGCTCAAATAAGTGATGTGGAACTGACAATATCGCTCTTATTTCACTATTCTATAGAAAAAATATTTGAAATTATCAGCAGTATGTACAACTTTTCTTATCATAAACTATTCCATCATTGTATACAAATCGAATTTATACGATTTCCAACTTGATTAACCTGTATATTTGCAGTTATTGAACGGAAGCTATAACATGATTTGACGACATTTATTGAGGATATAACCAATACCTACTAAATAGAAAGCTATTACTAAGTAATAGCGGGTATTAAATCAGGGTAACATTGGAATTATTGTGTAAGAAAAAATGTGTGGTGACATCACCAAACCAGTTGATGGATGTCTGTTTTGCGAGTAATCATACAGAATGTCTGTCGTTTATGTGTCAACACGTGATTTCAGCTGTCTGTCTTGAATTTTGATTCTGACTTATTCCATAATATATAAAGTATTCATAAAGTTCTATACATTCACAAACACATGATTGTAATAGATATATTCTTCTGTATATTAGGAACATATACTTACTAAAGTACTCTTACTTGTGATATATATATTCAAAGCATATATGATTTAAGACATACTATTAATTTGATATCATGGAATGTAATGACTGTATTCAACTCAATTCGTTTGTATTAGCATATGTGCTTGAAACAAATAAATTTATTTATTTATCATTATTATTTTACTGTTCTGACTGCGTGAACAATACACTGCAATTGAACAATGCATTGGAACTAAAAACGCACTTCCGACAGAACCGTTAAACTGATTTGTTTGAAATTAAATTTTAAATTTGCCTTTAAAATGACTTTGTAAAAAAATTGTAAATTCATATTCAGATTGAAAAAAAATGAATTAAGTGAATAATTGCAAACTTTGTCAATCACTCACTCCCACAACAATAACCACGATATGGTCACTGACTACAGCTCCAAAGAAAGAAAGCTCTGGAACTAGTCAGATAGAAAGAGAGAGAGAGAATGAGTGAGAAGGCGCTCAATCAGGCTTAGGCAGTGAACTGACCTGTCCTGACTACTGTTCTAACCGCGTGAACAATACAATCCAATTGAACAATGCATTGGAATTAAAAATGCGCTTCCGACAGAACCGTTCAATGGATTTGTTTGAAATTAATTTTAAAATTCTTGGAAAAAATTTGCCTTTAAAATGAGTACCTTCATTACCTAATTTTTTTCTTAATATAAAAATTATCAATTGTAAAAAACTTATTCAAATTGGAAAAAGAATTAAGCATAATTATGGTAGCAAGTTTCAAACCTTTAAGCTGATTGCAAAACAGTTTTGGTCTTCTATATTGGACTAAAAAAAAGTGAGTAGTCACATAAAGTAATTTGACCCCAACAGTACTGCTATCTATATGGCTAGAATCACAATTTTTTCCATGCTGATTCGCCTTCATATGTGAATATCATCCTGTATGCCAAATTTGAAACGAATCAGACAATTAGAAATACCCGGTCAATCACTTTTTATGCTGGTCAGAGGGGTTTTTTACCCCTAACCACTCCTAAACATCATCATAATTATTCTGATGAAACTTCAACAGTATATTTAATATGTGTATATCATCCTGTATGTCAAATTTGAAATGAATCGGACAATTGGAAATACCCGGTCAATTGATTTTTATGCTGGTCATTAGGGTCTTTTACCCCCAACCACCCCTGAACATCATCATACTATGATGAATCTTCAACAGTATGTTTAATATGTGTATATCATCCTGTGTGCCAAATTTGAAACGAATTGGACAATAAGAAATACCTGGTCAATCACTCTTTATGTTGGTCAATAGGGTTTTTTACCCCTAACCACCCCCAAACATCATTATATTCAAATGAAACTTCTACAGTATCTTTAATATGTGTATATCATCCTGTATGCCAAATTTGAAAGAAATCAGACAATTAGAAATACCCGGTCAATCACTTTTTATGCTGGTCAAAAGGGTTTTTCACCCCTAACCACCCCTAAACATCATCATATTCTGTTTAAAATGCAACAGTATGTTTAATATGTGTATATCATCCTGTATGTCAAATTTGAAATGAATCGGACAATTGGAAATACCCGGTCAATCGATTTTTATGCTGATCAATAGGGTTTTTTTACCCCCAACCACCCCTGAACATCATCATACTATGATGAATCTTCAACAGTATGTTTAATATGTGTATATCATCCTGTGTGCCAAATTTGAAACAAATCAGACAATAAGAAATACCCGGTCAATCACTCTTTATGTTGGTCAATAGGGTTTTTTACCCCAAACCACCCCTACACATCATTATATTATGATTAAACTTCAACAGTATGTTCAATATGTGTATATCATCCTGTATGCCACATTTGAAACGAATCTGACAATTGGAAATACTCGGTCAATCACTTTTTATGCTGGTCAATAGGGTTTTTTACACCTAACCACCCCTAAACATCATTATATTTTGATGAAACTTCAACAGTATGTTTTATATGTGTAAATTATCCTGTATGTCAAATTTGAAACGAATCGGACAATTAGAAAAATGCAGTCAATCACTTTTTATGCTGGTCAATTTGGGTTTTTACCCCTAACCATCCCTAAACATCATTATATTCTGATGAAACCTCAACAGTATGCTTGATATATGTATATAATCCTGTATGCCAAATTTGAAAGAAATCGGACAATTAGAAATACCCGGTCAATCACTTTTTATGCTGGTCAAAAGGGTTTTCCACCCCTAACCACCCCTAAACATCATTATATTCTGATTAAAATTCAACAGTATGTTTAATATGTGTATATCATCCTGTATGTCAAATTTGAAATGAATCGGACAATTGGAAATACCCGGTCAATCACTTTTTATGCTGGTCAATAGGGTTTTTTACCCCCAACCACCCCTAAACATCGTCATATTATGATGAAACTTCATCAGTATGTTTAATATGTGTATATCATACTATACGCCAAATTTGAAACGAAACGGACAATTAGAAATACCCGGTCAATCACTTTTTATGCTGGTCAATAGGGTTTTTTACACCTAACCACCCCTAAACATCATTATATTTTGATGAAACTTCAACAGTATGTTTTATATGTGTGAATTATCCTGTATGTCAAATTTGAAACAAATCGGACAATTAGAAAAACGCAGTCAATCACTTTTTATGCTGGTCAATTTGGGTTTTTACCCCTAACCATCCCTAAACATCATTATATTCTGATGAAACCTCAATAGTATGCTTGATATGTGTATATCATCCTGTATGCCAAATTTGAAACGAATCGGACAATTGGAAATATCTGGTCAATCACTTTTTATGCTGGTCAATGGGGTTTTTTACCCCTAACCACCCCCAAACATCATTATATTCAAATGAAACTTCAACAGTATGTTCAATATGTGTATATCATCCTGTATGCCAAATTGGAAACAAATCGGACGATTAGAAATACCTGGTCAATCACTTTTCATGCTTGTCAAAAGGGTTTTTACCCCTAACCACCCCTAAACATCATCATATTCTGATGAAAATTCAACATTATGTTTAATATGTGTATGTCATCCTGTATGTCAAATTTGAAATGAATTGGACAATTGGAAATACCTGGTCAATCTATTTTTATGCTGGTCGATAGGGTTTTTTACACCCAACCACCCCTAAACATCATCATACTATGATGAATCTTCAACAGTATGTTCAATATGTGTATATCATCCTGTATGGCAAATTTGGAACGAATCAGACAATGAGAAATACCTTGTCAATCACTCTTCATGTTGGTCAATATGTTTTTTTACCACTAACCACCCCTAAACATCATCGAATTATGATGAAACTTCAACAGTATGTTTTATATGTGTGTATCATACTGTATGCCAAATTTGAAACAAATCAGACAATTAGAAATACCCGGTCAATCACTTTTTATGCTGGTCAATATGGTTTTTTACCCCTAACCACCTCTGAAAATCATAATATTTCGATGAAACTCCAACAGTATGTTTGATAGATGTATATCATCCTGTATGCCAAATTTGAAACAAATCGGACAATTAGAAATACCCGGTCAATCACTTTTTATGCTGGTCAATAGTGTTTTTTACCCCTAACCACCCCTAAACATCATTTTATTTTGATGAAACTTCAACAGTATGTTCAATATGTGTATATCATCCTGTATGCCAAATTTGAAACGAATCGGACAATAAGAAATACCCGGTCAATCACTTTTTATGCTGGTCAATAGGGTTTTTTACCCCTAACCACCCCTTAACATCATTGTATTATGATGGAACTCCAACAGTATGTTTAATATGTGTATAGTATCCTGTATGCCAAATTTGAAACAAATCGGACTATTAGAAATACCCGGTCAATTACTTTTTATGCTGGTCAATAGGGTTTTTACCTCTAACTATCACTAAACATCATTATATTCCGATTAAACTTCAACAGTATGTTCAATATGTGTACATCATCCTGTATGCCTAATTTTGAATGAATCAGACAATTAGAAATACCCAATCAATCACTTTTTATGCTGGTCAATAGGGTTTTTCACCCCAAACCACACCTAAACATTATAATATTTTGATGAAACTTCAACAGTATGTTTGATACGTGTATATCATCCTGTCTGTCAAATTTGAAACGAATCGGACAATAAGAAATACCCGGTCAATCACTTTTTATGCTGGTCAATAGGGTTTTTACCCCTAACCACCCCTTAACATCATTGTATTATGATGGAACTCCAACAGTATGTTTAATATGTGTATAGTATCCTGTATGCCAAATTTGAAACAAATCGGACTATTAGAAATACCCGGTCAATTACTTTTTATGCTGGTCAATAGGGTTTTTACCTCTAACTATCACTAAACATCATTATATTCCGATTAAACTTCAACAGTATGTTCAATATGTGTACATCATCCTGTATGCCTAATTTTGAATGAATCAGACAATTAGAAATACCCAATCAATCACTTTTTATGCTGGTCAATAGGGTTTTTCACCCCAAACCACACCTAAACATTATAATATTTTGATGAAACTTCAACAGTATGTTTGATACGTGTATATCATCCTGTCTGTCAATTTGAAAGGAATCAGACAAATAGAAATACCCGGTCAATCACTTTCTTATGCTGGTCAATAGTGTTTTTTACCCCTAACCACCCCTAAACATCATTATATTTCGATGACACTTGTACAGTATGTTTAATATGTGTATATCATCCTGTATGCCGAATTTGAAAGAAATCGGACAATCAGAAATACCCTGTCAATCACTTTTTAAGCTGGTCAATGGGGTTTTTTACCCTTAACCACCCCAAAACATCATTATATTTCGATGAAACTTCAACAGTATGTTTAATATGTGTGAATTATCCCGTATGCCAAATTTTAAACAAATTGGATAATTAGAAATATCCAGTCAATCACTTTTTATGCTGGTCAATAGGGTTTTTACCTCTAACTACCCCTAAACATCATTATATTCCGATGAAACTTCAATAGTATGCTTAATATGTGTATATCATCATGTATGCCAAATTTGAAACGAATCAGACAATAAGGAATATCTGGTCAATCACTTTTTATGCTGGTCAATGGGGTTTTTCACCCCTAACCACCCCCAAACATAATTATATTCCAATGAAACTTCTACAGTATGTTTTATATGTGTATATCATCCTGTATGCCAAATTTGAAAGAAATCGGACCATTAGAAATACCCGTTCAATCACTTTTTATGCTGGTGAATGGGGTTTTTTACCCCTAACCACCCCAAAACATCATTATATCTCGATGAAACTTCAACAGTATGTTTTATATGTGTGAATTATCCTGTATGTCAAATTTGAAACGAATCGGACAATTAGAAAAACGCAGTCAATCACTTTTTATGCTGGTCAATTTGGGTTTTTACCCCTAACCATCCCTAAACATCATTATATTCTGATGAAACCTCAATAGTATGCTTGATATGTGTATATCATCCTGTATGCCAAATTTGAAACGAATCGGACAATTGGAAATATCTGGTCAATCACTTTTTATGCTGGTCAATGGGGTTTTTACCCCTAACCACCCCCAAACATCATTATATTCAAATGAAACTTCAACAGTATGTTCAATATGTGTATATCATCCTGTATGCCAAATTGGAAACAAATCGGACGATTAGAAATACCTGGTCAATCACTTTTCATGCTTGTCAAAAGGGTTTTTACCCCTAACCACCCCTAAACATCATCATATTCTGATGAAAATTCAACATTATGTTTAATATGTGTATATCATCCTGTATGTCAAATTTGAAATGAATTGGACAATTGGAAATACCTGGTCAATCTATTTTTATGCTGGTCGATAGGGTTTTTTACACCCAACCACCCCTAAACATCATCATACTATGATGAATCTTCAACAGTATGTTCAATATGTGTATATCATCCTGTATGGCAAATTTGGAACGAATCAGACAATGAGAAATACCTTGTCAATCACTCTTCATGTTGGTCAATATGTTTTTTTACCACTAACCACCCCTAAACATCATCGAATTATGATGAAACTTCAACAGTATGTTTTATATGTGTGTATCATACTGTATGCCAAATTTGAAACAAATCAGACAATTAGAAATACCCGGTCAATCACTTTTTATGCTGGTCAATATGGTTTTTTACCCCTAACCACCTCTGAAAATCATAATATTTCGATGAAACTCCAACAGTATGTTTGATAGATGTATATCATCCTGTATGCCAAATTTGAAACAAATCGGACAATTAGAAATACCCGGTCAATCACTTTTTATGCTGGTCAATAGTGTTTTTTACCCCTAACCACCCCTAAACATCATTTATTTTGATGAAACTTCAACAGTATGTTCAATATGTGTATATCATCCTGTATGCCAAATTTGAAACGAATCGGACAATAAGAAATACCCGGTCAATCACTTTTTATGCTGGTCAATAGGGTTTTTTACCCCTAACCACCCCTTAACATCATTGTATTATGATGGAACTCCAACAGTATGTTTAATATGTGTATAGTATCCTGTATGCCAATTTGAAACAAATCGGACTATTAGAAATACCCGGTCAATCACTTTTTATGCTGGTCAATAGGGTTTTTACCTCTAACTATCACTAAACATCATTATATTCCGATTAAACTTCAACAGTATGTTCAATATGTGTACATCATCCTGTATGCCTAATTTTGAATGAATCAGACAATTAGAAATACCCAATCAATCACTTTTTATGCTGGTCAATAGGGTTTTTCACCCCAAACCACACCTAAACATTATAATATTTTGATGAAACTTCAACAGTATGTTTGATACGTGTATATCATCCTGTCTGTCATTTGAAAGGAATCGGACAAATAGAAATACCGGTCAATCACTTTCTTATGCTGGTCAATAGGGTTTTTTACCCCTAACCACCCCTAAACATCATTATATTTCGATGACACTTGTACAGTATGTTAATATGTGTATATCATCCTGTATGCCGAATTTGAAAGAAATCGGACAATCAGAAATACCCTGTCAATCACTTTTTAAGCTGGTCAATGGGGTTTTTTACCCCTAACCACCCCAAAACATCATTATATTTCGATGAAACTTCAACAGTATGTTTAATATGTGTGAATTATCCCGTATGCCAAATTTTAAACAAATTGGATAATTAGAAATATCCAGTCAATCACTTTTTATGCTGGTCAATAGGGTTTTTACCTCTAACTACCCCTAAACATCATTATATTCCGATGAAACTTCAATAGTATGCTTAATATGTGTATATCATCATGTATGCCAAATTTGAAACGAATCAGACAATAAGGAATATCTGGTCAATCACTTTTTATGCTGGTCAATGGGGTTTTTCACCCCTAACCACCCCCAAACATAATTATATACCAATGAAACTTCTACAGTATGTTTTATATGTGTATATCATCCTGTATGCCAAATTTGAAAGAAATCGGACCATTAGAAATACCCGTTCAATCACTTTTTATGCTGGTGAATGGGGTTTTTTACCCCTAACCACCCCAAAACATCATTATATCTCGATGAAACTTCAACAGTATGTTTCATACGTGTAAATTATTCTGTATGCCAAATTTGAAACAATCGGATAATTAGAAATATCCAGTCAATCACTTTCTATGCTGGTCAATGGGGTTTTTACCACTAACTACCCCTAAACATCATTATATTTCAATGAAACTTCAACAGTATGTTTAATATGTGTATATCATCCTGTATGCCACATTTGAAACGAATCGGACAATTAGAAATACCCGGTCAATCACTTTTTATGCTGGTCAATAGGGTTTTTTACACCTAACCACCCCTAAACATCATTATATTTCGATGACACTTGTACAGTATGTTTAATATGTGTATATCATCCTGTATGCCGAATTTGAAAGAAATCGGACAATCAGAAATACCCTGTCAATCACTTTTTAAGCTGGTCAATGGGGTTTTTTACCCCTAACCACCCCAAAACATCATTATATTCGATGAAACTTCAACAGTATGTTTAATATGTGTGAATTATCCCGTATGCCAAATTTTAAACAAATTGGATAATTGGAAATATCCAGTCAATCACTTTTTATGCTGGTCAATAGGGTTTTTACCTCTAACTACCCCTAAACATCATTATATTCGATGAAACTTCAACAGTATGTTTAATATGTGTATATCATCATGTATGCCAAATTTGAAACGAATCAGACAATAAGGAATATCTGGTCAATCACTTTTTATGCTGGTCAATGGGGTTTTTCACCCCTAACCACCCCCAAACATAATTATATTCCAATGAAACTTCTACAGTATGTTTTATATGTGTATATCATCCTGTATGCCAAATTTGAAAGAAATCGGACCATTAGAAATACCCGGTCAATCACTTTTTATGCTGGTGAATGGGGTTTTTTACCCCTAACCACCCCAAAACATCATTATATCTCGATGAAACTTCAACAGTATGTTTCATACGTGTAAATTATTCTGTATGCCAAATTTGAAACAAATCGGATAATTAGAAATATCCAGTCAATCACTTTCTATGCTGGTCAATGGGGTTTTTACCACTAACTACCCCTAAACATCATTATATTCGATGAAACTTCAACAGTATATTTAATATGTGTATATCATCCTGTATGCCAAATTTGAAATGAATCGGACAATTAGAAATACCCGGTCAATCACTTTTTATGCTGGTCAATAGGGTTTTTTACACCTAACCACCCCTAAACATCATTATATTTTGATGAAACTTCAACAGTATGTTGAATATGTGTAAATTATCCTGTATGTCAAATTTAGAACAAATCAGACAATTGGAAAAACCCAGTCAATCACTTTTTTTGCTGGTCAATTGGGTTTTTTACCCCTAATCATCCCTAAACATCATTATATTCTGATGAAACCTCAATAGTATGCTTGATATGTGTATATCAACCTGTATGCCAAATTTAAATTGAATCAGACAATTAGAAATATCTGGTCAATCACTTTTTATGCTGGTCAATGGGGTTTTTTACCCCTAACCACCCCAAAACATCATTATATTTCGATGAAACTTCAACAGTATGTTTAATATGTGTGAATTATCCCGTATGCCAAATTTTAAACAAATTGGATAATTAGAAATATCCAGTCAATCACTTTTTATGCTGGTCAATAGGGTTTTTACCTCTAACTACCCCTAAACATCATTATATTCCGATGAAACTTCAATAGTATGCTTAATATGTGTATATCATCATGTATGCCAAATTTGAAACGAATCAGACAATAAGGAATATCTGGTCAATCACTTTTTATGCTGGTCAATGGGGTTTTTCACCCCTAACCACCCCCAAACATAATTATATACCAATGAAACTTCTACAGTATGTTTTATATGTGTATATCATCCTGTATGCCAAATTTGAAAGAAATCGGACCATTAGAAATACCCGTTCAATCACTTTTTATGCTGGTGAATGGGGTTTTTTACCCCTAACCACCCCAAAACATCATTATATCTCGATGAAACTTCAACAGTATGTTTCATACGTGTAAATTATTCTGTATGCCAAATTTGAAACAAATCGGATAATTAGAAATATCCAGTCAATCACTTTCTATGCTGGTCAATGGGGTTTTTACCACTAACTACCCCTAAACATCATTATATTTCAATGAAACTTCAACAGTATGTTTAATATGTGTATATCATCCTGTATGCCACATTTGAAACGAATCGGACAATTAGAAATACCCGGTCAATCACTTTTTATGCTGGTCAATAGGGTTTTTTACACCTAACCACCCCTAAACATCATTATATTTCGATGACACTTGTACAGTATGTTTAATATGTGTATATCATCCTGTATGCCGAATTTGAAAGAAATCGGACAATCAGAAATACCCTGTCAATCACTTTTTAAGCTGGTCAATGGGGTTTTTTACCCCTAACCACCCCAAAACATCATTATATTTCGATGAAACTTCAACAGTATGTTTAATATGTGTGAATTATCCCGTATGCCAAATTTTAAACAAATTGGATAATTGGAAATATCCAGTCAATCACTTTTTATGCTGGTCAATAGGGTTTTTACCTCTAACTACCCCTAAACATCATTATATTCCGATGAAACTTCAATAGTATGCTTAATATGTGTATATCATCATGTATGCCAAATTTGAAACGAATCAGACAATAAGGAATATCTGGTCAATCACTTTTTATGCTGGTCAATGGGGTTTTTCACCCCTAACCACCCCCAAACATAATTATATTCCAATGAAACTTCTACAGTATGTTTTATATGTGTATATCATCCTGTATGCCAAATTTGAAAGAAATCGGACCATTAGAAATACCCGGTCAATCACTTTTTATGCTGGTGAATGGGGTTTTTTACCCCTAACCACCCCAAAACATCATTATATCTCGATGAAACTTCAACAGTATGTTTCATACGTGTAAATTATTCTGTATGCCAAATTTGAAACAAATCGGATAATTAGAAATATCCAGTCAATCACTTTCTATGCTGGTCAATGGGGTTTTTACCACTAACTACCCCTAAACATCATTATATTTCAATGAAACTTCAACAGTATGTTTAATATGTGTATATCATCCTGTATGCCACATTTGAAACGAATCGGACAATTAGAAATACCCGGTCAATCACTTTTTATGCTGGTCAATAGGGTTTTTTACACCTAACCACCCCTAAACATCATTATATTTTGATGAAACTTCAACAGTATGTTTAATATGTGTAAATTATCCTGTATGTCAAATTTAGAACAAATCAGACAATTGGAAAAACCCAGTCAATCACTTTTTTTGCTGGTCAATTGGGTTTTTTACCCCTAATCATCCCTAAACATCATTATATTCTGATGAAACCTCAATAGTATGCTTGATATGTGTATATCAACCTGTATGCCAAATTTAAATTGAATCAGACAATTAGAAATATCTGGTCAATCACTTTTTATGCTGGTCAATGGGGTTTTTTACCCCTAACCACCCCCAAACATCATTATATTAAAATGAAAATTCTAC
Organism: Nilaparvata lugens; assembly: GCF_014356525.2. Taxonomy (NCBI): domain Eukaryota; kingdom Metazoa; phylum Arthropoda; class Insecta; order Hemiptera; family Delphacidae; genus Nilaparvata; species Nilaparvata lugens. The sequence continues at coordinate 52,511,188 of NC_052518.1, forward strand.
AGTATGTTTAATATGTGTATATCATCCTGTATGCCAAATTTGAAACAAATCTGACAATTAGAAATACACGGTCAATCAATTTTTATGCTGGTCAAAAGGTTTTTTACCCCTTACCAACCCTAAACATTATCATATTCTGATGAAAATTCAACAGTATGTTTAATATGTGTATATCATCCTGTATGTCAAATTTGAAATGAATTGGACAATTGGAAATACCCGGTCAATCAATTTTTATGCTGGTCAATAGGGTTTTTACACCCAACCACCCCTAAACATCATCATACCATGATGAATCTTCAACAGTATGTTCAATATGTGTATATCATCCTGTATGGCATATTTGGAACGAATCGGACAATGAGAAATACCCGGTCAATCACTCTTTATGTTGGTCAATAGGGTTTTTTACCACTAACCACCACTAAACATCATCATATTATGATGAAACTTCAACAGTATGTTTTATATGTGTATATTATAGTGTATGCCAAATTTGAAACAAATCAGTCAATTAGAAATACCTGGTCAATCACTTTTTATGCTGGTCAATAGGGTTTTTTACCCCTAACCCATTCTGAAAATTATAATATTTCGATGAAACTCCAACAGAATGTTTGATATATGTATATCATCCTGTATGCCAAATTTGAAACGAATCGGACAATTAGAAATACCCGGTCAATCATTTTTATGCTGGTCAATAGGGTTTTTACACCCAACCACCCCTAAACATCATCATACCATGATGAATCTTCAACAGTATGTTCAATATGTGTATATCATCCTGTATGGCATATTTGGAACGAATCGGACAATGAGAAATACCCGGTCAATCACTCTTTATGTTGGTCAATAGGGTTTTTTACCACTAACCACCACTAAACATCATCATATTATGATGAAACTTCAACAGTATGTTTTATATGTGTATATTATAGTGTATGCCAAATTTGAAACAAATCAGTCAATTAGAAATACCTGGTCAATCACTTTTTATGCTGGTCAATAGGGTTTTTTACCCCTAACCCATTCTGAAAATTATAATATTTCGATGAAACTCCAACAGAATGTTTGATATATGTATATCATCCTGTATGCCAAATTTGAAACGAATCGGACAATTAGAAATACCCGGTCAATCACTTTTTATGCTGGTCAATAGTGTTTTTTACCCCTAACCACCCCTAAACATCATTATATTCTGATGAAAATTCAACAGTATGTTTAATATGTGTATATCATCCTGTATGTCAAATTGAAATGAATTGGACAATTGGAAATACCCGGTCAATCAATTTTTATGCTGGTCAATAGGGTTTTTTACACCTAACCACCCCTAAACATCATCATATTATGATGAAACTTCAACTGTATGTTCAATATGTGTATATTATCCTGTATGCACAAATTTGAAACGAATCGGACAATAAGAAATACCCAGTCAATCACTTTTTATGCTGGTCAATAGGGTTTTCCCCCGCACCACCCTTTAACATCATCAAATCATGATGAAACTTCAACAGTATGTTAATATGTGTATATTATCCTGTATGCCAAATTTAGTACAAATCGGACAATTAGAAATACCCGGTCAATCACTTTTTATGCTGGTCAATAGTGTTTTTTACCCCTAACCACCCCTAAACATCATTATATTCTGATGAAAATTCAACAGTATGTTTAATATGTGTATATCATCCTGTATGTCAAATTTGAAATGAATTGGACAATTGGAAATACCCGGTCAATCAATTTTTATGCTGGTCAATAGGGTTTTTACACCCAACCACCCCTAAACATCATCATACCATGATGAAACTTCAACTGTATGTTCAATATGTGTATATTATCCTGTATGCACAAATTTGAAACGAATCGGACAATAAGAAATACCCAGTCAATCACTTTTTATGCTGGTCAATAGGGTTTTCCCCCGCACCACCCTTTAACATCATCAAATCATGATGAAACTTCAACAGTATGTTTAATTTGTGTATATTATCCTGTATGCCAAATTTAGTACAAATCGGACAATTAGAAATACCTGGTCAATCACTTTTTATGCTGGTCAATAGGGTTTTTTACCCCTAACCACCCCTTAACATCATTGTATTATTATGAAACTTCAACAGTATGTTTAATATGTGTATATTATCCTGTATGCCAAATTTGAAACAAATTGGACAATTAGAAATACCCGGTCAATCACTTTTTATGCTGGTCAATAGGGTTTTTACCTCTAACTACCACTAAACATCATTATATTTCGATGAATCTTCAACAGTATGTTCAATATGTGTATATCATCCTGTATGGCATATTTGGAACGAATCGGACAATGAGAAATACCCGGTCAATCACTCTTTATGTTGGTCAATAGGGTTTTTTACCACTAACCACCCCTAAACATCATCATATTATGATGAAACTTCAACAGTATGTTTTATATGTGTATATCATACTGTATGCCAAATTTGAAACAAATCAGACAATCAGAAATACCCGGTCAATCACTTTTTATGCTGGTCAATAGGGTTTTTTACCCCTAACCCATTCTGAAAATTATAATATTTCGATGAAACTCCAACAGTATGTTTGATATATGTATATAATCCTGTATGCCAAATTTGAAACGAATCAGACAATTAGAAATACCCGGTCAATCACTTTTTATGCTGGTCAATAGTGTTTTTTACCCCTAACCACCCCTAAACATCATTATATTCTGATGAAACTTCAACTGTATGTTCAATATGTGTATATTATCCTGTATGCCAAATTTGAAAGGTATGGACAGTTAGAAATAGCCAATCAATCACTTTTTATTCTGATCAATAGGGTTTTTCATCCCAAACCACCCCTAAACATTATAATATTTCGATGAAACTTCAACAGTATGTTTGATATGTGTATATCATCCTGTAAGTCAATTTGAAAGGAATCGGTCAAATAGAAATACCCAGTCAATCACTTTCTTATGCTAGTCAATAGTGTTTTTTACCCCTAACCACCCCTAAACATCATTATATTTCGATGACAATTGTACAGTTAAATTGAATCGGACAATTAGAAATATCTGGTCAATCACTTTTTATGGTGGTCAATGGGGTTTTTCACCCCTAACCACCCCCAAACATAATTATATTCCAATGAAACTTCTACAGTATGTTTAATATGTGTATATCATCCTGTATGCCAAATTTGAAAGAAATCAGACAATTGGAAAAACCCGGTCAATCAATTTTTATGCTGGTCAATGGGGTTTTTTACTTCTAACCACCCCCAAACATAATTTTATATCGAAGAAACTTCTACAGTATGTTTAATATGTGTATATCATCCTGTATGCCAAATTTGAAAGAAATCGGACAATTAGAAATACCCGGTCAATCACTTTTTATGCTGGTCAATAGGGTTTTTTACCCCTAACCACCCCAAAACATCATTATATTTTGATGAAACTTCAACAGTATGTTTAATATGTGTAAATTATCCTGTATGCCAAATTTGAAACAAATCGGATAATTAAAAATATCCAGTCAATCACTTTTTATGCTGGTCAATAGGGTTTTTTACCCAAATATGTGTATTAATATATTAATATGTTTATAACCTCTTAAACTGGGTTTACACCAAAGTTAATAACAAAATGTTAATAACCTAATCCCTATATATATTCTATCAGATTGAACATAACTTATCATACACATGATGAACATAATATGTGTTTGTCAAGTTCCGTTCAATGTAATAGTATCTATAAGGATTAAGCTATTAACATTTTGTTAATAACTTTGTTATAAACCCAGCTTTAGGCTATAAATCAAATTTAAATCCATTTATTTTCAAAGACAAATTACAATTTGTATAGGCTACTTCATGAGAAAATTACATAAATTATTAGATAAAAAACATATAATCTGTAATATTACATTTTTTCTTGATTGGAATCGAATCTTCAATTCGAGATCTATAAAACTTGATAGTAAATATCAGAGTAATCGATATACAGACAACTTTTTGACTGAGAATTTATCGTGAATAATTGTGTTGCATGTTCCATGGTGTCACCGAGGCTGAGTTGACAGAATTAACAGATAAATGGGTTATTTAAATATAGATGATATATAAATTTAAAATAACAGTTTCGAAATAAAGTTTTATTGAGAACAAATATAAAATTTAAATTCTAAACTTGCAATTTATAATTTTTTGGTGACATGTTCATGAAGTCATCACTGATTTTGAGGTGTGGTTCTTTGCTCTGTACTTTGTGCTTCTTCTTCTCTAAAAAATGGTGGCTGGCTATTGAAAAGTGTTTTGTGCTCTCTGAATATTTTTCTGTTTAATTGAAATTTTTAATAGTTTAAATTGAGTTTTGAACAGTTTATAGTGTTCTAATTTTGTCTATAATTAATTGTTTCTTGTGTTTACAAGCCTATAGCCATTGTTTTCAACTATATAAACTGGATAAGTATTTTAGCTTGTAATGATGCTATATTATGTTTAAGTGTTGTTCTTTAATAATGCCAAAATTCTTCTAAAGATTATAAGTTGGTTTGCTCTGAAAACTTGATTTCTCATTCATAAGCAATAGATCCATTCATAGTTTATCAAGAATCTACTATTTTGGAGCCGATAACTTTCCTTAGGTTAATAGGTGAGAAATGCTATCCAACCTATTTAGGAGAAATTGGTAGCACAGCAAATGTTACCCCTGGTGTGGGACTCAGACTACAAAATATATCCCTGGTTATAGAAAATTATTGGTAGGATAGATATCTTGATGAATTATGAATGGGAGATGCTGCTGAGTGGGAAATCGGTTCGAGAAAGTTCAGGTTCTAATGAGTAAATATTTTTTACGCAGTAGCAAGATGGAGAATAATAAAAATAATGAAGTTTTATCCAGTGAAAACATTCAAAACTCAGATGAAGAATCTCAAGATCTAGACCTAACCTTAAACAATGACTCAAACGATAGTGTAGCTGTAAGTGAAAACGTTTCAAATGTAACAATTCATGAGGAAGTAGTAGAAATATCAAATGAAACAAGTATGGTAGAAGCTAAAAATGATATAAATCTTATAGCATTCCTAACACAAAGGTTTGATGAGCAAAATGCTAAGATTGATAATTTTAAACAAGATCAAAATGCTAGGTTTGATGATATGAAGCAAGAATTTGCTGGCATAAGACTAGATCAGGTTAGTACAAAGTGGGAAATTAAAGAGATAAATGATACATTAAGTAAAAATCACAAAGAAATAGGTCATCTACAGCAGAAAACTAATGATCTTTAAATATCAATGTTAGATGTAGAAAAATCAATGCAAAACAAAATCATTCAAGTTTCTGATAGGGTCAATGAGGTTAATGAAAGAGTAAATAAAAATAAGATCATAGTTGAGCAACAAAATATGACACAAAATGCTATCAATGTAGAAAATAATGAAAGTATTAAGCATGTTGAAAAAGAGGTTGTAGAATTAAACGAAAAAGTAGACAAGGAAATCAAGGTATTATCCTCTTTGAAAATAGATTGTCAAGAAAATACAGCTGCTATAACTGAGGTTAGGAAAAACATAAATAAAATTAACATGTCAACAAAACCGATGTGTAATCATACTGGTAACAATGGTAATTTCGATAGGTTTGAATTCCAAATGCAAATTGACAAAAAGAATCCAATGCATTTCTTAGTAAACTTGACCGAGTATCTTGAGAGAAATGAAATCACAAACTGGATCAAAATTGAAGGTATTTTGGAAAACAATTTTAATTCCAATTTTGCTCATCGTGATTGGTGGATTTTCATCCGTTTTGATGTAAATAACTTTGAAGAATTTAAAGAGAAATTCATTGCTAGAATGTGGTCAGACGACATTCAGTCATCTGCTAGAAATGATCTGAGATTTGGAAAATATAAGCCAAACTTATCTAAGAATCTTACTGAGTATTATATTTCTCGTTTCAACATTGCTAAGGATCTAATTCCAGCCTTAGATAAAGATACTATTTTCAAGTTTTTGAAAGGTCATTTTGATGAAACCATATTTACAGCTGCTATTATTCGTAACATTAAGACTAGTGATGAGTTTATTTGTTTATTGAATGAGTTTGACAATACTGACACTTACAAAGTAAACAGACAAATGCCCCGTGATCATAACAATGCTCAAGCTGGAGGTCAAAATAAAACAATAAGTTTTCATCAGAGTGAACATAGGGATGATAGAAATAGGTCTCAGAATTCAAATGGTGTAATGTTTCATGATAACAATAAGCAGTATCAAGGAGGTAGGAATTATTTCCAAAATCGAAGGTACCAAAATGGACCAAAAAATAATGGTCATAGAGATCAAAATTTTCAGAATAATTCCAGAGATAATAGAAATCATCAACTTGTGAATTCAAATTAATCAAATTCATTCAACCAGCTAACAACTACCAGTTATATTTCAGCTTCCCACAGCCAGGTTATATGCCTGCTCAAACTTCAAATCAGATGAATGCAAATCGTCCAAGACAGAATGTTCCTTTAAACTAATAATGGGACGACGAAACGACAGCCCTGTTCTCCCAGTTAAGGAAAGGTCAAATTTTGATATAGCCGTAGACATGAATAAAATAAATTTTGAATCTGAAACTTCAAACAGGTTAGAAATAAGAGAGCCAGAATTAATCAGTCAAATTCATGTGCAAGAAAATAGTTGTAAGATTTAAGTAATGAAGTAATGCCTAGTTATCAAGAAAGTCATATTAAAGCATCAAGTGTTAATATGGTACATACTCCAGAAATTCAGGTAGATGAAGCTATGAATAAATATGAAACTGTTTGTCAAGAAGAACCATACATGGTAGGTTGTATTTTTAATGAACTATTGGAGGAACAAGAGAATACTCCACCAACTGGATATGATTTGGCAGAAATAGAAGTACAAATTTTCAATAAGAAATATCAAATGATTATTGACACTGGCTCTGAGGTAAATGTAATTAATGAGAAACTTGTTGATGAAATGAAGAAAAACAATCTCAAGTTGAACTTAGTACCAGCTCCTAATGTAAGTATAGTTGTAGCTACTGGTATGAGACATAAGAAGGTAAATAAACAGATTATGTTAGAGGTATTTTTTGATAAGTTAGAATTGCCAATAGTTTTTCTTATAGTTCAAGATTTAAATGTAGATATTTTGGTGGGTTGTGATTATTTAAAAGATGCTGGAGCAGTTATTGATTTTATTCAAAATATGATATCATTGAAAGATTGTTGTTTTCCATTTATAAAAAAGGATACCTTGAAGTACAATAGACTTTTTCATGTTAACATAGTAAGAGACCAAGAAACGTTTGATACTTTATGGAATCAGCAGATTGATAATTTAAGATTACAGCTAAGCGATGAATCTCCTGAATTGGTAAACAAATTAATTGAAGTATTTGAAAATAACAAAGATATTTTCTTTGATAGTCCTGGATCTGCAAAAGATTATTTATGTCAACTTAAAATGAAAGATGATGTGAAATTAGATAAGAAGAGTTATCCGATTCCATATCAGTATAGAGATCAAGTTAAGAAAGAATTAAAGAAAATGTTAGATCAGAAAATCGTTGAACCAGGTAGCTCTGAATATACAAGCCCTATGGTAGTAGTGAAAAAGCCAAATAATGAAATTCGATTATGTTTAGATGGAAGAGAAATAAATAAGTACATAATAAGGGATTTTACAGAAACTGAACCAATAGATAACTTAATCATTCGATTCAATAAGTGCAACTACATTAGCAGTTTTGATCTCACTCAAGGTTTCAATCAGGTAAAATTAACTGAAGATAGTAAAAAGTATGTAGCTTTCAATGTTTTTGGACAGACTTATCAATATACACATCTACCATTTGGATTGAATATTAGTGGTTCTGAATTTAGAAAGTGCTTGTACAAAATGCTAGGTGAAGAGGTTTGTGAGTTTACTATTGCTTATATTGATGATCTTGTCATTTCTAGTATATCTCTTCAACAACATATCAGTCGAATTGAATTATTATTCAATAAGTTGAGGGAAAGTAATTTGAAGTTGAAACTGAATAAATCGAAATTTATTGCAGATAAGATAAAGTATTTGGGTTTTATTATAAGTAAAAATAATATTGAAGCAGATGACTCTAAGCTAAATGCTATTCAGAAATTTCCCATTCCTCAAAATTTGAAACAATTGCAGTCATTCATAGGTCTCTGTAAATTTTCACAGAAAGTTTCAGAAAAATTATTCATATCTGACAAATCGTTTTAAGCATCTTCTATGCAAGAAAAATAAATTCATTTGGACTGAAAAAGATAATGATACCTTTCAAGAAATTAAAGATAGGTTCATTGACTGTGTGATCTTGAAACATCCTGATTATAACAAAAATTTCATTTTGGCCACTGATGCCAGTGATGTAGGAATTGCAGCTGAGTTATTTCAGGAAGGTGAAGATAAGGAACACTGTGTCATTGCATATGCTAGCAGAAGCTTAACGAAATCTGAATTAAATTACACAATATGTGAGAAAGAATGTTTAGCTGTATTATTTGGCTTAATGAAACTTCAAAATCATTTTGGTAATCAAAAAATAGTTGTCCGTACAGATCATAAAGCCTTGACCTTCTTAAAAAATGTAAGATAGGACATGGTCGTTTGGGAAGATGGATTCTTGCATTACAGAATTTTAATATTGAGTGGGAATTTGTAGCAGGAAAGGATAACATTGTGCCAGATATCATTTCTAGAACTGATTATGAAGGTAATTTAGAAAATCGAAATTCAAAGTAAATGATGATCTTTTGTTCACTAGAAAATCTGGAAAGAATAGTTTTTGGAAAGTTTGTGTGCCTTCAGCACTGTATGAAGAATTGATAGTTGAATTTCATGAAAGATTAGGTCATGTAGGTATATCAAAAACGTGCAAATTTATTGAAGAAACTTTTTACATAAAAGATTGTTACAGACTTGTTACCAAAACTATAAGATACTGTAAGTATTGTCAACTCGTGAAGACATTAAATGAAAAGAAATCATTAGAAATGCATACCATAATTTCTGAGAAAAAACATCACAAAGTGTTCATTGATGTTTATGGAGAATTACCAGGTGGCAAATACAAATGGATGTGCATTATTCATGATGGCTTTACTAAGTTCACAAAGTTGTATCCTATAGTTAAGGCTAACGCTCATAATTTAGTAAAAGTTGTTGAAAAATATGTAAATGAATTTGGTAAATTTGAATATATAATCAGTAATAATGGTACTTGTTTTCAAAGCAGATTGTGGAAAGAATCTATGGAAAGATTAGGTATAAAATATTACTACATTTCAGTTTATCATCCCCAGGCAAATCTTAGTGGAAGACCATTGAAAGAGGTAAATCGCATATTGAGAACCTACGTTCCTGTAAATAAGCATAATATTTGGTACAAGTATATTGATAAGGTTGAATTTGTCATCAACAACAATTTTCATGAATCAACTGGTCACATACCCATGGAGCTTACATAGTAAGAGATGATCTCAATAAAGGGTGTTTCAAACTTGAAGAGATAAGTACAGGTAAAATTATGAGAGTCAATCAATATATGATGAAGAAATACCATCAGAAAGCACACAATGATTAGGAATCCTGTGTTATACCGGGATTCAGAATAGCATAATCGCTACACAGTGTATGGTAAGAGTCCATAATTGTGTCTTTTTTCTTTCCTGTAGCCTATTTTTCTTGGCCCTTAATCTTTTCAAATTTCGATTCTTTCCTGTCTTTGTGTAATGTTCAGTAAATTTCTTCTATGATGCATATCTTAACCAATCTTGTCCATAGTCATTTAAATTTGTATTTTTTTTCTGAAATAATTTTGGAAGTTAAAATAGTAGATTATTTTCCTAATCTTTAAATTGTTGATACAACTTAACTTTTCTAAAATCTATCCATTGTAGTGTAAATAATTGTTTGCTTGCGGTATATTTTTTCATCATGTATTACATATTTTAATTATGTCTATTTTTTGTCAGGTAACTAGGTTTTTCAGAGCAATTTATGTCCCATTTTCTCATCTATCATTGCATATCGTGCCATAAGCCATATGTAATTAGGTTATAGTTTTCTTCTGGGCTTTTAACCCATTTTACATTTTATATTTTTTTTTTGCTGTCCAATACTTTGGATTTTTGGTAGACAAGTAGGTGTGATTCTTTTAGAGGTGTGGGCGTGAACCACATATGGCTGGACTCGAATATCTGACCTACTTGTTTGCGATATAAAAAACTTTAAGACTGCAACATCAAATGTTTGTAAAAACTTTTGCATACTTTTGTTTTTGTGGTCCGATACTAGAGTCTGCTATCACATTGCCTTACAGACATCTAGGAACTCTCCACCCAGTCACAATAGTCAAAATATTTTTTCCTTCACCAGTTGTTTTTGTGGGAGTGATAGCTCACAGTAATAACAAATTAGAGTCATACTTGGAATCTACAAAATTCCATAGTAGTATATTTTATTAAATATACTTCCTTATGAAAGTTTAGTACAGACATGTAGGAAAGGCTCTAATTAATCTTTCTCTTCTTTGTATTATTTAGGAAATTTATTTACCCATTTTTCTTTTTCTCTTATTTGTATTTTTTAGGGAACTTATTTACCCATTATCCATCTTGATCGTCTTTGTATTGTAATCTTGAAATGGTTTGTACTTATTATACAGTCTTCAAATTCTGAAATTATTCAAAAAGTAAATGGTTCAATTTAGAACATGCTGAAATCTAATCTTATGTATAAATTCTTTTGTTATAATAATAAAACTTCAAAATTTGAAAGTATTAATGAATTGTGTCGCCATATATATGAGATGTTCAATATAAATGAAAGTTAACTTGAATAATAATGATTTCATTGAATAAAAACGTCTTGTCATATTATTAATTGAAATGAGTTAAAGGTTAAAATTTCTCTAAAGTTTTTGTAATTGATGTCTTTTTCTAAATTTAAAAAAAACTGTCTGTTCTATAAATTTTGATATGATTGATTATCGTTTAAAATGGATGCTGGAGTGTATGTAGAATTTTTAGTGGGGTTTGTTGATTAGAATTTTGCTGGTATGTGATTGTTTTTTGAGATGGAAACCCATTATTGCCTAAAGAAGGAATAACAGAGGTTATGATTTGGAGAGGCAGTAATGAGATAATATTTTTTGTGTTGATTACTTATGTTGATTGCCATAGATGCAAAATAATGATTAATAATGTTGATTGCCATAGATGCAGATGATGAATATTGATTGCCTTTGAAGCAAAATATTATTGATGTTTTGAATGATTTCTTGTTTAATGATTGATAGTAAAGTTTTGTCATGAAATGTAGTTTGTGTTTAGAACATTGAAAAGTCGAAATAAACTATAGTATCCAGCAAATGATGATTAATAATATTGAATAATTTTCTTTTCATAAAATATTTGAACAATGAATAAATGGAAATGAAATTATTTTTTCTATTAAAATTTTGTAATTGATGTCTCCAAATTTCACAATTTAAGTATTGCTGACTGTATAATAAGATGTTAACAAATTTCATTTTTATATTGATTATATACTTGTAAATAATTTTCATGTGTATTAGATTGTATTGGTAGCCTAATCAAAATTTTCTTTTTAGTTTATAAGCATTTTAAGATAACAGGTACAGCGTGGACATTACATTGAAATAATTATCATGTGAATCTCGAAATCAGCAACAAGTGAATGCCATGAAGAGTGTTAAGAACATTTGGGTGATTTTCGAACTAGTGTGACTCATCAATTGAATATCTACACCAATAACTACGCCAATATCTACGCTGATGCCTATGCCAATGCCAACGCCAATATCTACGCTGATGCCTATGCCAATGCCAACGCCAATATTTACACCAATAACTACGCCAATATCTAAGCTGATGCCTATGCCAATATCAACGCCAATATCTGCTCTGATGTCGATGCCAACAATGTCAACGCCAATAACTACACTGATGTCTACACCAATGTCGATGCCAATGCCAACGCCAATATCTACACCAATAACTATGCCAATATCTACACTGATGCCTATGCCAATATCAACGCCAATATCGGCTCTGATGTCTACACCAATGCCAATATCTACGTTGATGTCTATGCCGATGCCTGTGCCGATGCCAATGCCTGCGCCAATGTTGATGCCAATGCCTATGACAATGCCGACACCAATGCATATGCCAATGACAATGCCAACGCCTATTTCTAACCATGTAACTCAACACTACCACATTACCTGGAGGTAATTGCCATCCATGTTCACATTCACAACTTTGAATTCAGAATAACAGTCACAGTATCATGAAAGAAATTGATTCAAAAAATCCTCTCCTAAATTACTCCTGTATGCAGAACTCTAAACCTTGGAAGCTGAAAATATCAAAAACCAAACCTTACCTAAATTAATCCTCACCTAAGTTAATCCTGTATGCAGCGTCTATCTCTTTTCCAAAAAACGAATTACATTGTCATTTCAAGCCTGAAATGTACATTGTATAATTATATGATACAAAATTTATGTGACTCTGTATCGAGTTTGGTATGCAGCCGTCTACTATAAGCATGAGGCAATGCTAACTGAGATGTCACCTGTATCGAGTTTGGTATGCATCAGTCGACTACAAGTATCAGCCCAAAACTATGAGTATTCGGATCAGCCCAACGCTGATGTCATCACACTGGAGTCACACTTAACTGAAATTCATACTGAGTGCCTTAACGGACTGTTTTCCAAAATTTTGCATCAATAAAATCAACTGCGTCAATAGTGAAAGAAATGAACATTTTTTGATTTATTGAAATTTTATGTGAAAATTAAATGTAACAATTCATCAATTCATTTAAAAAAAAAAAATAATTTTTTTATTCAACATACTAAATTTTCATGCAATAAAAAATCGAATTTTTCTATTTATTAAATTTATATGCAATTTCAAAAACTATTCTTTATATATATTAAATTTTCTGTTGAGATATTTTTCTTCAAAATATAAAGCTAAATCAAAAGTAATTTCGATATTCTATACTTTGAAATATTGTTCGGAAATGTATAACAAATGCTATTGATGAATTTTTATAATAATTTTCAATTATAGTTGACATGTAATGTTTTATAGAAAAAATTGTTACTGTTCAGAAATTTAATTTCAACAATTTCCATTTGTTTCAATGTAATTTTTTCTTTAAATTTTCAAACAGTAAAATTTTTTATGTCAAGAGGGGGTATTTGTAATATTACATTTTTTCTTGATTGGAATCGAATCTTCAATTCGAGATCTATAAAACTTGATAGTAAATATCAGAGTAATCGATATAAAGACAACTTTTTGACTGAGAATTTATCGTAAATAATTGTGTTGCATGTTCCATGGTGTCACCGAGGCTGAGTTGACAGAATTAACAGATAAATGGGTTATTTAAATATAGATGATATATAAATTTAAAATAACAGTTTCGAAATAAAGTTTTATTGAGACCAAATATAAAATTTTAATTCTAAACTTGTAATTTATAATTTTTTGGTGACATGTTCATGAAGTCATCACTGATTTTGAGGTGTGGTTCTTTGCTCTGTACTTTGTGCTTCTTCTTCTCTAAAAAATGGTGGCTGGCTATTGAAAAGTGTTTTGTGCTCTCTGAATATTTTTCTGTTTAATTGAAATTTTTAATGTTTTAAATTGAGTTTTGAACAGTTTATAGTGTTCTAATTTTATCTATAATTAATTGTTTCTTGTGTTTACAAGCCTATAGCCATTGTTTTCAACTATATAAACTGGATAAGTATTTTAGCTTGTAATGATGCTATATTATGTTTAAGTGTTGTTCTTTAATAATGCCAAAATTCTTCTGAAGATTATAAGTTGGTTTGCTCTGAAAACTGGATTTCTCATTCATAAGCAATAGATCCATTCATAGTTTATCAAGAATCTACTATTTTGGAGCTGATAACTTTCCTTAGGTTAATAGGTGAGAAATGCTATCCAACCTATTTAGGAGAAATTGGTAGCACAGCAAATCATACCACATAAAAACAAGAAATCATCACATTAACGTCTTACAAATTCTCCATAATTATTAAAGGCAAAATATTCATCATTAGTATAAAAACAGGTTTCTTATTAGAAAATCCTTATTTTAAGTTTATATTCACTGATTATAAAACCTGATTGCACAAGCCCTAAAACTGATAAGACTAGATTTATACCAACAATATTTGTTTCTAGGTTCAACCTATTTCTTGTTTTGTGCGAATAAACATCAAAATGACTAGAGAATGAGATCAAGTTAATCTTTATAAATAATGAACATTGAAAAATAAAAATACATGGCAAACACATAATTCTCAATCTAACAAATAGCGGTTTGCAGTGCTTAAGGGGAGGAACATCACCGTATACATGGTTCTTATTGCTCTTTTTTGTAACACAAAACGTGGATGGAAATCACTACAATTGGCCCATAATAATATTGCTCCATACAAAAGATGTGAATGAATGTAACTATAGTAGACATTTACTAAAAAATTTTGACACACTATTTCTTTTTATCTTCTCAACATAAAAACACCTCTTGTTATTTTGCGTTCGAGATAGTGTAGTCAATAAAATAATGGCAATATATACAAACACATACCAAAATATTGTGACTGTGGGATCTTTTTGTATGATGAATGACTTCATTGACATTCTCTACACAATACAAATAAATAATATATTAACAGTGTACAGTTGAAATATTTAATAAGTCTAAATCTATCCAACTCGACTGTAGTTTCATATGCAATTCAATTTGTAAGTAATATCACAAACAAAATTATTAAATAGTCGGCATGATCTAGTCTAGCCTACTCCTATAGACCTACATTTATATTTTGTATCCTCAGTCGATTCTGAACATTCTAGAGGTTATTTCAATGAGATGAATATTCTCACACATATCTCATTCAATTTAAAAAAAACAAATCTATTCCTGCAGTGGCAGACTGGCTCTTCTTGAAATCTTGCCTCTCTCTGTCATGGCTGCCCTTAGTTGGCCGTGTAACACATTGAGAGCGCTGTAAGCACACCAACAGCCACTCTATAGTTTACTATTTATAATAGCTCGTTGGTGCGCGCCTTAAGCCTTGTACACACGTCCGTACAGATTCGCGCAAACAATCGTATGTACACATGCCTCAACATTCACTGTACATGTGGACGCGATCCACGTATGCCTCGGCATTCAAAAAGCTATCTGATTTGCAGATGACACAAAGACATGGTAGATGTAGATTTTCCACAACATGACAACAATGGCGTCATTCCATCATTGAAGATAGTTATCACAAATTGCAGCAGTATCATTTTATTCCAATGTCTTATATAATAAAATCAAAAATAAAACTTGACAAACGATGTTGGTTGGTTGAACGATTGTAGGTTGAAGTAAGGAAATAAATTGCTACATGACATAAGATTGACAATTAAAAATTTATTAGGTTGTCAAAACATTATCTTGTTAATATACTGAATCTAATTCAACTAGTTATCTAAACAAATATCATCATGAGGGAAGCAATAACTCCACAAGAATGATTGGCTCCAACTTTGAGATTCTTGGCATTAGGCGATTCATTTGTTGGTTTCCAATATCTATTCTGAATCTCAAAAAAAGAAAATTTCTACAATAATTCCAGAAGTTTTGATGACCTAATCAAAGCACTTTTGACTCACAAAATTGACAGTCTTCTTTAAGGAAATTAGACATAAATTGAATCAAATACTAAATTGCTGCCCATTTTAAACTAACTCTGCTCATACACATGACAAAGCAAGATTCTCCAAAAGATTAGCTTCAAGATTTACCTTTAAGGGAATACTAGTTCAAAGTTTGAATAGATCTCTCTATAGATAGCCTAGCTATCTAAAACGTATAATATCATATTGAAGATTACAATTTTAATTAATAACTCTGATTGATAACATGAAACAAACACAAGATGATTTGATAGCCACAGTAAAATAATATTTGAGCTATACTTTCTTGTAGGAACCCTGTAGAGAAGCTTTTTTCACTCAAATTATGCAGTTCTAAATTTGTTAATCATGATACAAATTATATACTCCATGCATGTTTCTATTTAAATATGTGACAATCCACATATCCTACAAAATTACAAAAATCCTACAATTTACAATTAGTTATTGGATCACAATTTGATTTGTCATTCATTAACCCAATTCATTGGAATTAGGTTATGACGCCTTCAATGTTTACGTTTTGCCTCACCCATATGGCAAAATTGCGCCCACACGTACATTCAATGCTCGCCCGAGGTAAGGAACTATAAAGACTGGGTACACGCAGTCGCCATTTTGAGTCATAGCATAGCATTTGTTTCAAAGGCTTGTATTGCTTTGCTTTGACAGTGGTGATTATATTTTGATATTTTTAATAATTCTAATTCATTATGGTAGGGTGCTCGGCAATAAATTGTGCCAATAAAACAGATTTAATAAGGGTTTCGCTTGTTTAGATTTCCTACAGATGAAAAAATAAAGGCAATCTGGCTCCAGATTTATTACTCTACATAGAAAGCATTTCCTTTTATGGTAATTGATTATCTAAAAACAATATTACATTGATAATTGACAATTATAATGTGAACTTACAAACTGTAGGCTACCATACCTATTATAAGGTACCTAATATAGGTAGGCTGAGTGTTGAAGCTGAGCAGTAGCTTGGTTTACAATATTATCTCTACTTTATAGGCTTACTTACAAATTCTCCTTGATATCATGAACTCTATAATGAATATTAATATTGTCTTCAAAAAATACCAATCCTTGTGGCTAAGAAGACGCACTATTACAATACACTTGTAACGGCGAGTCTTTCAAGCTTGTGCAAGCTACAGTAGTATTATAACCTAGGCCTTTATCTTTTTCTCATCCAAAATTGGACTGATATGAATAATATTTACTGGCCTACTGTGGTATTGGTGATTTTTACATCTAATAATAATCTCTGCAGTAGTGAGTAGATTATCAATTATGATTGATAGACACTTTTCCCTGAAGACTGCACCATTCGAAAACTAATAATGTTGAGGCACAGAGTTGAAGGACTATAGCTGGACTAGTTTTGTATGGTACCGGGTTTTGTTTAATTAAATACAAATCATTTCATTTCATTTATTTATTACATTTCCAACGGTATACAACAATTTCAAAAGAATACAATAGTAACAAGATAAACAAAAATAACAAGACAAATATAAATATGAGATACATAACATAAAGACTGGGTACCATATTGTTTGTTTTGTACAATACGTTCATTTTTTGAATGTATCCTAGTTGGAAAAATATTCTCATCAATTTATGAGCCACTCCAGTTCTTCAGTGATGTCAATGTAAATTCTGTCCAAAACCATACAACATAGCGTATACGGATATAATTCAAATTTGGCTCCTTCTTCTGTGACTCAAAATGGCGACTGCGCGTACCTGGTATTTATAGTTCCCTAGCCCGAGGAGCCTTTCAGCACGCAAAAATACCGACAGGGTTCCGGTTCGCCCACATGCCTCAGTTAACAGTGTCCAGACGTGCGAATGCAAGCCCATACACGTATGCTCACCCGAGGCAAACGTACGTGTGTACACCGTTTTAGACCATTTATAGAGTAGACACGGCCAATTGTATATTCATACTAAAAGTCGTTGAAGCCTTCGACCATTAATATAATTATATTAATGGTCGAAGGTTGAAGCCAACATCTCTACTGCCAAATTCGCCATACACGTATGCTCACCCGAGGCAAACGTACGTGTGTACACCGTTTTAGACCATTTATAGAGTAGACACGGCCAATTGTATATTCATACTAAAAGTCGTTGAAGCCTTCGACCATTAATATAATTATATTAATGGTCGAAGGTTGAAGCCAGCATCTCTACTGCCAAATTCGCCCACGTTGACGTCACAACAATTTGTTGTGTAAGTGTTTGTGGTGTTTAACTTACATTGTTGTTAAACAATGCATTGTTGTTAGCTTGGTTGTGACGTCAATATGGGCGGATTTGGCAGTAGATGTTGGCTACAGAGGCTAGACTTCCCAGCGTGTCTACTCTATAACTGGTCTAAGGTGCGCGCTGACAGTTGTGCATAAAATTTAGTCGTTTAGTGACGTAGGCGCTCTATCTGTGCCAACGAGCTAAATAATATGGTAGACTATAAAGTGGCTGAGTGGCCGCTATTCCTGTTACGAATTGAACATGGGCAGCCATGACAGAGAGAGGCAAGAAGCGGCGGAAAATTTGAATGGCCCTATTGATATAATGGAAACTTGCATAGAAGACAAGGAGCAAATCAGTTATATTTGATAAATACCACATTGAAATTTTATTTAGCATTTGAAATATATGTATTAGGCCTACAGTTGTTATGCATCCATAAAATTAATTATTTGAATTGCTTTACTTGAAGCCTTGGTGACTGTTGAAGTTTCATTGGAATATAATGATGTTTAGGGATGGTTAGGGGTGAAAAAACCCTATTGACCAGCATGAAAAGTGATTGACCGGGTATTTCTAATTGTCCGATTTCTTTCAAATTTGTCATACAGGATGATATACACATATTAAACATATTGTT
This sequence comes from Nilaparvata lugens, assembly GCF_014356525.2. Lineage (NCBI taxonomy): Eukaryota > Metazoa > Arthropoda > Insecta > Hemiptera > Delphacidae > Nilaparvata > Nilaparvata lugens. The sequence goes on from NC_052518.1 coordinate 52,529,916, forward strand.
GAAGTTTCATCAAGATATAATGATGTTAGGGTCTGGTTAGGGGTAAAAAACCCTTTTGACCAGCATAAAAAGTGATTGATCGGGTATTACTAATTGTCCGATTTGTTTCAAATTTGGCATACAGGATGATATACACATATTTATTATACTATTGAAGTTTCATCGAAATATAATGATGTTTAGGGGTGGTTAGGTGTGAAAAACCCTATTGACCAGCATAAAAAGTGATTGACCGGGTATTTCTATTTGTCAGATTCGTTTCAAATCTGGCATTCAGGATGATATACACCTATTAAACATACTGTTGAAGTTTCATCGGAATAAAATGATGTTTCGGGGTTGTTGGAGGTAAAAACCCTATTGACCAGCATTAAAAGTGATTGATCGGGTATTTCTAATTGTCCGATTCATTTCAAATTTGGCATACAGGATGATATACACATATTAAACATACTGTTGAAGTTCTATCAAAAAATTTTGATGTTGGGGGTGGTTAGGGGTAAAAACCCCTATTGAAAAGCATAAAAAGTGATTGACCGGGTATTTCTAATTGTCCGATTCGTTTCAAATTTGGCATACAGGATGATATACAAATATTAAGAATACTGTTGGAGTTTCATCAAGATATTTTGATGTTTAGGGGTGGTTAGGGCTGAAAAACCCTCTTGACCAGCATAAAAAGTGATTGACCAGCTATTTCTGATTGTCAGATTCGTTTCAAATTTGGCATACAGCATGATATACGGATATTGAACATACTGTGGAAGTTTCATAGGGATATAATAATGTTTAGGGGTGGTTAGGGGTAAAAAACCCTATTGACCAGTATAGATAGTGATTGACCGGGTATTTCTAATTGTCCGATTCGTTTCAAATTTGGCATAAAGGATGATATACACATATTGAATATACTGTAGAATTTTCAACAGAATATGATGATGTTTAGGGGTGGTTAGGGGTAAAAAAATCCTATTGACCAGCATGAAAAGTGATTGACCAGATATTTCTAATTGTCCGATTCGTTTCAAATTTGGCATACAGGATGATATACACATACTAAACATACTATTTGAGATTCATCAGAATATAATGATGTTTAGGGGTGGTTAGGGGTGAAAAACCCAATTGACCAGCATAAAAAGTGATAGACCGGGTATTTCTATTTGTCAGATTCATTTCAAATTTGGCATTCAGGATGATATACACATATTGAACATACTATTGAAGTTTCATCGAAATATAATGATGTTTAGGGGTTGTTAGAGGTAAAAACCCTATTGACCAGCATTAAAAGTGATTGATAGGGTATTTCTGATTGTCTGATTCATTTCAAATTTGGCATACAGGATGATATACACATATCAAACATACTGTTGAAGTTTCATCGAAAAATTATGATTTCCAGGGGTGGTTAGGGGTAAAAAACCCTATTGACCAGCATAAAAATTGATTGACCGGGTATTTCTAATTGTCCGATTTGTTTCATATTTGGCATACAGGATAATATACACATATTAAACATACTGTTAAAGTTTCATCATAATACGATGATGTTAAGTCGTTGAAGCCTTCGACCATTAATATAATTATATTAATGGTCGAAGGTTGAAGCCAACATCTCTACTGCCAAATTCGCCCACGTTGATGTCACAACAATTTGTTGTGTAAGTGTTTGTGGTGTTTAACTTACATTGTTGTTAAACAATGCATTGTTGTTAGCTTGGTTGTGACGTCAATATGGGCGGATTTGGCAGTAGATGTTGGCTACAGAGGCTAGACTTCCCAGCGTGTCTACTCTATAACTGGTCTAAGGTGCGCGCTGACAGTTGTGCATAAAATTTAGTCGTTCAGTGACGTAGGCGCTCTATCTGTGCCAACGAGCTAAATAATATGGTAGACTATAAAGTGGCTGAGTGGCCGCTATTCCTGTTACGAATTGAACATGGGCAGCCATGACAGAGAGAGGCAAGAAGCGGCGGAAAATTTGAATGGCCCTATTGATATAATGGAAACTTGCATAGAAGACAAGGAGCAAATCAGTTATATTTGATAAATACCACATTGAATTTTATTTAGCATTTGAAATATATGTATTAGGCCTACAGTTGTTATGCATCCATAAAATTAATTATTTGAATTGCTTTACTTGAAGCCTTGGTGACTGTTGAAGTTTCATTGGAATATAATGATGTTTAGGGATGGTTAGGGGTGAAAAAACCCTATTGACCAGCATGAAAAGTGATTGACCGGGTATTTCTAATTGTCCGATTTCTTTCAAATTTGTCATACAGGATGATATACACATATTAAACATATTGTTGAAGTTTCATCAAGATATAATGATGTTAGGGTCTGGTTAGGGGTAACAAACCCTTTTGACCAGCATAAAAAGTGATTGATCAGGTATTACTAATTGTCCGATTTGTTTCAAATTTGGCATACAGGATGATATACACATATTAAACATACTGTTGAAGTTTCATCATAATACGATGAAGTTCAGGGGTGGTTAAAGGTAAAAAAACCCTATTGACCAGCATAAAAAGTGATTGACCGGGTATTTCTATTTGTCAGATTCGTTTCAAATCTGGCATTCAGGATGATATACACCTATTAAACATACTGTTGAAGTTTCATCGAAATAAAATGATGTTTCGGGGTTGTTGGAGGTAAAAACCCTATTGACCAGCATTAAAAGTGATTGATCGGGTATTTCTAATTGTCCGATTCATTTCAAATTTGGCATACAGGATGATATACACATATTAAACATACTGTTGAAGTTCTATCAAAAAATTTTGATGTTGGGGGGTGGTTAGGGGTAAAAACCCCTATTGAAAAGCATAAAAAGTGATTGACCGGGTATTTCTAATTGTCCGATTTCTTTCAAATTTGTCATACAGGATGATATACACATATTAAACATATTGTTGAAGTTTCATCAAGATATAATGATGTTAGGGTCTGGTTAGGGGTAAAAAACCCTTTTGACCAGCATAAAAAGTGATTGATCGGGTATTACTAATTGTCCGATTTGTTTCAAATTTGGCATACAGGATGATATACACATATTAAACATACTGTTGAAGTTTCATCATAATACGATGAAGTTCAGGGGTGGTTAAAGGTAAAAAAACCCTATTGACCAGCATAAAAAGTGATTGACCGGGTATTTCTATTTGTCAGATTCGTTTCAAATCTGGCATTCAGGATGATATACACCTATTAAACATACTGTTGAAGTTTCATCGGAATAAAATGATGTTTCGGGGTTGTTGGAAGTAAAAACCCTATTGACCAGCATTAAAAGTGATTGATCGGGTATTTCTAATTGTCCGATTCATTTCAAATTTGGCATACAGGATGATATACACATATTAAACATACTGTTGAAGTTCTATCAAAAAATTTTGATGTTGGGGGGTGGTTAGGGGTAAAAACCCCTATTGAAAAGCATAAAAAGTGATTGACCGGGTATTTCTAATTGTCCGATTCGTTTCAAATTTGGCATACAGGATGATATACAAATATTTAGAATACTGTTGGAGTTTCATCAAGATATTTTGATGTTTAGGGGTGGTTAGGGCTGAAAAACCCTCGTGACCAGCATAAAAAGTGATTGACCAGCTATTTCTGATTGTCAGATTCGTTTCAAATTTGGCATACAGCATGATATACGGATATTGAACATACTGTGGAAGTTTCATAGGGATATAATAATGTTTAGGGGTGGTTAGGGGTAAAAAACCCTATTGACCAGCATAGATAGTGATTGACCGGGTATTTCTAATTGTCCGATTCGTTTCAAATTTGGCATAAAGGATGATATACACATATTGAATATACTGTAGAATTTTCATCAGAATATGATGATGTTTAGGGGTGGTTAGGGGTAAAAAAATCCTATTGACCAGCATGAAAAGTGATTGACCAAATATTTCTAATTGTCCAATTCGTTTCAAATTTGGCATACAGGATGATATACACATACTAAACATACTATTGGAGATTCATCAGAATATAATGATGTTTAGGGGTGGTTAGGAGTGAAAAACCCAATTGACCAGCATAAAAAGTGATAGACCGGGTATTTCTATTTGTCAGATTCATTTCAAATTTGGCATTCAGGATGATATACACATATTGAACATACTATTGAAGTTTCATCGAAATATAATGATGTTTAGGGGTTGTTAGAGGTAAAAACCCTATTGACCAGCATTAAAAGTGATTGATAGGGTATTTCTGATTGTCTGATTTATTTCAAATTTGGCATACAGGATGATATACACATATCAAACATACTGTTGAAGTTTCATCGAAAAATTATGATTTCCAGGGGTGGTTAGGGGTAAAAAACCCTATTGACCAGCATAAAAATTGATTGACCGGGTATTTCTAATTGTCCGATTTGTTTCATATTTGGCATACAGGATAATATACACATATTAAACATACTGTTAAAGTTTCATCATAATACGATGATGTTAAGGGATGGTTAGGGGTAAAAAACCCTATTGACTAGCATAAAAAGTGATAGACCAGGTATTTGTAATTGTCCGATTCGTTTCAAATTTGGCATACAGGATGATATCCACATATTGAACATACTGTGCAAGTTTTATTGAAATAAAATGATGTTTAGGAGTGATTAGGGGTGAAAAACCCTATTGATCAGCATAAAAAGTGATTGACCGGGTATTTCTATTTGTCAGATTCATTTCAAATCTGGCATTCAGGATGATATAAACATATTAAACATACTGTTGAAGTTTCATCATAATACGATGATGTTAAGGGACGGTTAGGTGTAAAAAACCCTATTGACCAGCATAAAAAGTGATTGACTGGGTATTTGTAATTGTCCGTTTCGTTTCAAATTTGGCATACAGGATGATATACACATATTAAACATACTATTGAAGATTCATCAGAATATAATGATGTTTAGGGGTGGTTAGGGGTGAAAAACCCAATTGACCAGCATAAATAGTGATAGACCGGGTATTTCTATTTGTCAGATTCATTTCAAATTTGGCATTCAGGATGATATACACATATTGAACATACTGTTGAAGTTTCATCGAAATATAATGATGTTTAGGGGTTGTTAGAGGTAAAAACCCTATTGACCAGCATTAAAAGTAATTGATAGGGTATTTCTGATTGTCTGATTCGTTTCAAATTTGGCATACAGGATGATATACACATATCAAACATACTGTTGAAGTTCCATCGAAATATTATGATTTTCAGGGGTGGTTAGGGGTAAAAAACCCAATTGACCAGCATAAAAAGTGATAGACCGGGTATTTCTATTTGTCAGATTCATTTCAAATTTGGCATTCAGGATGATATACACATATTGAACATACTGTTGAAGTTTCATCAAAATACGATGATGTTAAGGGACGGTTAGGGGTAAAAAACCATATTGACTAGCATAAAAAGTGATAGACCGGGTATTTGTAATTGTCCGATTCGTTTCAAATTTGACATACAGGATGATATCCACATATTGAACATACTGTGCAAGTTTTATTGGAATATAATGATGTTTAGGAGTGGTTAGGGGTGAAAAACCCTATTGATCAGCATAAAAAGTGATTGACCGGGTATTTCTATTTGTCAGATTCATTTCAAATCTGGCATTCAGGATGATATACACATATTAAACATACTGTTGAAGTTTCATCATAATACGATGATGTTAAGGTATGGTTAGGGGTAAAAAACCCTATTGACCAGCATAAAAAGTGATTGACTGGGTATTTGTAATTGTCCGTTTCGTTTCAAATTTGGCATACAGGATGATATCCACATATTGAACATACTGTGCAAGTTTCATCAGAATATGATGATGTTTAGGGGTGGTTAGGGGTAAAAAAACACTATTTACCAGCATAAAAAGTGATTGACCAGATATTTCTAATTGTCCGATTCGTTTCAAATTTGGCATACAGGATGATATACACATATTAAACATACTGTTAAAGTTCTATCGAAAAATTTTGATGTTGATGGGTGGTTAGGGGTAAAAACCCCTATTGAAAAGCATAAAAAGTGATTGACCGGGTATTTCTAATTGTCCGATTCGTTTCAAATTTGGCATACAGGATGATATACAAATATTAAAAATACTGTTGAAGTTTCATCACAATATTTTAATGTTTAGGGGTGGTTAGGGCTGAAAAACCATCTTGACTAGCATAAAAAGTGATTGACCAGGTATTTCTGATTGTCAGATTCGTTTCAAATTTGGCATACAGCATGATATACGAATATTGAACATACTGTTGAAGTTTCTTCAGAATATAACGATGTTTAGGGATAGTTAGGGGTAAAAAACCCTATTGACAAGCATAAAAAGTGATTGACCGGGTATTTCTAATTGTCCGATCCCTTTCAAATTTGGCATAGAATAGAATAGAATTGTTTATTGATCAACAAATATAACATAATATAATTATATGGATCGTGTCAAGTTAAAAACTACAAATAAAAAATAAATAGGCTATAATAGGTACAGTCATGCCATGAGAAAATGTCTTTAATTAGTCGCGACAATAAGTTATTCCGTATAAGCAGGCAAAAAAAGGTGAGTGGTTCATTCTCATTTTAAAGTTAACATGTGTAAATTTAACATTGCAATATTTGACTATCGAGATATTCCTCTATTGTATAGAATGCGTTATGTCTCAGCAGTTCTTTTACTATTCTCTTGAATTTTCTGCTTGGAAGACTTCTAAATGTTAAGGGAAGTTTATTGAAAAGAATAACCTGCTGGTATTTATGGCTTTTATAAGTCTTGTGCAGCCTTATAGAAGGTTTTATCAAGTCAAATTTATTTCTAGTGTTGTGATCATGATTTTCTTGCTGTTTCATAAAGTTATCTTCATTTTCCTTCATGTAAATTAGATTTACATAAATATACATACTAGCAAGGGTTGGGACGCTAAGTTTCTTGAAAGCATCTCTACATGACTCGTTGAATTTGAGTCCTGCAATGCACCTTATGGCTTTTTTCTGCCATAGAAACACTCTGCTGGCAGAAGAGCAGTTGCCCCATAAACGGAGACCATAATTTAAATGTGAATGGAAGAGACCGTAGTATGTCATCATCAAAACTCCAGGGCTGACTGATAGTTTAAGTTTACGTAGAAGAAAGGTGACTCTTGATAGTTTTTTACAAAGAAACTCGATATGGTCTTCCCAGCATAGCTTACTGTCCAGCATTAAGCCCAGCAATTTGACCGGCTTCGTGTAGTTTTTTAGGCTAGGATCTATCTGCTCTTCAAGGAAAATAATATCCTCTCAGTTTTGGTCTCATTAAGACAGAGGCTGTTGGCATTGTACCATATTTTTGAGGTTTTTGTTGAAATTTCAAGGTCATGAATAAGATTTTCTGCATTCGCACCAGAATTGAGAATTGTAGTGTCGTCGGCATACAATATTGAAAAGCATGGTATATTACAACTGAAATCATTTACGAACACTAGAAATAAAAACGGCCCCAAAACAGACCCTTGAGGGACGCCTGTTTTCATGGCTTTTGGGCTAGATAGTTTATTATTTACTTTTACCACCTGTTGTCTATTGCTCAAGAAGCTTTGAATCAGAGTCAGCTCGCTACCTTCAATACCATAGTATCTCAACTTTTCAAACAATATTGAATGTGACATGGAGTCAAACGCACGACTCAGGTCCAGTAGATCACCAGCAACCATACATTGGCTTTCAAAGCTCTCAAGAATGTAGTTGACAACCTTTTCAATCGCCATAGTTGTTGAATGATTTGGTCTAAATCCAAATTGATTGGGCTTGAGCAAATTATTTTCTACAAAGTACTCATACAGCTGTTTCAGTAGACATGCCTCAATGATTTTACCTACGATCGAGACTATTGCTATTGGTCTGTAGCTTTCTGGCAGTTCCTTTTCACCTTTTTTATAGATTGGATTTATTATCGACATTTTCAAGCAATCAGGAAAAGCTCCAAGTATCATAATCAAATTAATTACACATGTCAGTGGATGGAGAATCGAATCGATAATGTTCTTCACTGTATAATTTGAAAGACCAAAGGTATCCTCACTTCTTGAGGAACTGAGATTTCCCACTATGGACTTCACCGTTTCAATGTCAACCTCTTTCCATGCAAATCTTGGTGCAGCCAAATTTTTTGAATTGATGAGATTACATTTTCCCAGCATATCTTCCATTGTAACTGATGTAGAGATAGACATATCCTGAGCATGAACTCCTGCACTAAGAAAAAAATCATTCAGTTTCTCAGGAGGAATGTTGATTGTAGTTGATGACTTATTCTTGTGTTTAGATTCATTGTTGATGATTTTCCATGCTGTTTTACATTTATTGTTAGATTCTGTCAACAGCTTGTCGTTGAGTGACAACTTTGCCCTAGCAATCGCTTCAGTGTAAAGTTTTTTGAAATCTTTGAATCTCTCTTTGTCTTCATTGGCACCTCGGATCTTGAAGCAACATCTTCGAATTTAGCACCTGGTTTTATCATTCCTGTCACCTTACAGTCTACTCTTTTTGCCGTGAGATTCACTATATTTTTACCATGACTGTCCGCAAATATTGTTATTTTCTCGAAATTTATTTGACTTGAGCTGTTTATTGTCAGTCTCAAACTACTTCAAAATTCTACTCTTTTGAACTTAATTTTTAAATCATGAATATAATATAAATATATAGAACTATAAAATGCACTGGTACTTACTCTTGATGTTGATGAAGATGAAAGTGATCCAAAACCAATATACTAAAATCACACACACACACGTACTGGTGGTACACACACGTACTGACGGCACAACTGTCAAAGACACAATGTCCCACTCCTTGTAGAACAACTCCTTTTATACCCCAGTTCAAGATCTGGAGGGAATTTTTTTTCCCTTTTTTCCCGATTTTATGTGTTTTTAATTTTTTTTTTAATTTTTTTTTTTTTATTTTTGGTTGACCTGGATGACCTTGAGGTGGGTGTGGTTGATCTAGATGACCTTGAGGTGGGTGTGGTTGACCTGGATGACCTTGAGGTTGGGGGTGGTTGACCTGGATGACCTTGAGGTTAAGGTGGTTGACCTGGATGACCTTGAGGTTAAGGTGGTTGACCTGGATGACCTTGAGGTTAAGGTGGTTGACCTAGATGACCTTGAGGTGGGTGTGGTTGACCTCGATGACCTTGAGGTTGGGGGTGGTTGACCTGGATGACCTTGAGGTTGGGGGTGGTTGACCTGGATGACCTTGAGGTGAAGGGCGACTCTGGCACACTTGTGTGTCAGAGTCGCACTTTTTATACTACTAATATACCTTGGTTTTTCCATATGTGATGCAGTTTTCACGTTCCATGAATGCTTTGTGCTTGATGGTACAGATGGATACTCATAAAGTTCCCAATGCCTGAATGACATTTGTATAGGTGTATCATCTCTAACCATTTTCAATAGAGAAAGCTTCATCAGAAACCTCAATGTACGGTATCCTCCACTCTAGGCGTTTAATGTCAATTTTACCTTCGGTATTAAGACAATCAATATCGTTGGCAGCTCGTCTCAACACTAATTCTTGTTTGACATCCAGCATAATACATCTATAGTCTTCCGCAAAACCCAACAGATAGTGTAGTGGTACATCGAGAATATTTGTGTCTGTTCCATTCACCGAAAATGGTTTAAATCTGTTGGTAGAATCGTAATAATAGCCGGAATTCTCCATTTTCTCCTGTTCATCTTTTTCAAAAGTGACGGCATTTTTCAAAAGTGTAGTTATGCCTGGACTTCAAGTACTATCAACCTCAGTCCCATTAATTTCATAGCAAATTTCAGAAAATAGAAAAGCGAAAAATCCGGGTACACATGCTGCTGTATTTATTGCCTTTCCATCTGCTGTGGTAACTGTAAATTCCAAGTGAAGATAACTCTCTGATGGGAGAGTATAAATATCCTGTTGCTGAAGACATAATTTGATCTCGTCATTGGCTGCAAAACTTCTATTGTAGGGTGCATGAGTGTGAAAATCATAAGAGGTAATGCTGTCGTCTGAAAACGGTCCGCTTCTCCTTACATCCAAAATTGACATTTTTTTTATTTTTTATTCTTCTTCACTTTGTTCTTTTTGTACTAATTACGCATAGTCCTCTTTTTAGTAGATAATTAATACTTTTAGATGTTAGCTCTGCAGTGTCTGGCAGACAAATGATGTTTTTGTTAGTCGATCCTGTATTACCAATATTTGTCAAATTCAATAGTCGTGTAGAATCTTCTTTTTCTCTTCCTCGCCTATTACCACCAAGTCGTTTATCAAACAATAGTACCATTTCTGTTATTGCTGTTTTATCAGATGAAGAGTAATATTGATTTGTTCGTTACGAAAATTAACTAGTCGTCCACTTTCATCTACAATTTGCAATGTGATAGAACTTATGCGTTTGCTGTCCACAGGCAAATAGACTACAGTGTTTGCTATGATAGCTATTTTATAGCCAGGATCGATTATAGGGTAAAACTCGTAGAGAACATGGTCCTGTACACCGTTTGTGAATGAACCGTGAACAATATCACACAGTACACGTACAACATTAGGTCTATCCAATTTTAATGCATCATCACTCTTTGCTTCTAAATTAGGTTTTATAATTCTATTACTTTTAACTCCCAACAGTTTACCTATTGAGTCGTCCGACGAAAATCTTAATTGACAATCACATTTGAAAGAACATTTCATTGTCGAGGGATCTAGTGCAAGCTCCAATTTAACACCATGCTCTTTCAATCTAGACTCTAATAAATCTTTTATTGTTTGAAATTCGAAACTGCCTTCTGGAAGAAATATACTTTGCCATTGTTCTCCTCCTGTGCTACTCTCATCTTGTTCTTTATTCTTAGTCACTTTTTCCTTCTTTCCCCCCTCCTCCTTCTCCTTCTCCTTCTCCTCACCACCTATGGATGGTGATGTTTTTGAAGGTAGATTCCATAGCGAATAACTATCCACCATGCCAATACCGAGAATTTCGTCATGTGTAAGTTCTAATCGATCAGCAGTAGTAGTAGTAGTACTATTACTTCGTTTCTGTTGTGGCTTTTTTGTCAAAAATTCCAACCTATTGTTGAAACCATTTTCAACATTTGGAATTGAGTTATTGCATGTAAAACTGAGCAATCCTAGCTCCCAACCTCCATTGTTGCCTTCCTCATCATCTCTAGTATCTATTGGTGGATAAAACTCGCTTATCAAGATTGGCTTGTTACCACCAAAACAAAGCATCTTGTTATGTCAAAGTTGACTCACTCAATAGTGAGTGAGGATAGTCTCTCTCTCTCTCTTATTCTAAAGAATAGGTAAGTTGTGAAAAACTGAGAAGATAAGTTAAACACACACACACACCTTATTTTTATTCATTTTCAAACTTACATAAAATTGTGATTACAAAAAATGAGTGCCATATATTTCATCTACAAGAAATTTTAAACATAAGTGTCCACAAATGTGTGAGTAAACATTCTCTTGTTTACGTTCAAAATTGTATTCTATTGTTGTGGCCAGTGTTTGTCCACGACGCATGTAGGCTATAAATTCATGTGGTGGTCTAAGATTGCCAAAAGCGTCAAAGTAGTGAACAACATTGTCCTTCTTCACATAGCACACCCAATGTGTTCCTTGTCTACCTAGTATATCGAGATTTATACACCTGCACTCTTGACTTAGTGGACCACAAAGAGGTAATGTATTACGCATAAAGACACCACGAAAATTTTTCAATTGTAAAATACAAGCATACTTGTAGAGATCAGCTTTGCTAAGTGCTCTATCTGGTAAGGCTATTATCGAGGTTTTTAATGTTGATGATGACATTTTTTTCGTCCTCCTTTCCTTCTGCTGCTCCCCCCTCCTCTTCCTCTCACCATGTATGGCTGTAACTGCAGTTGACGTCTCAAATAGATTCCTCGACCTGACACTACCCTCCCCCTCATCCGTTTTCTCCTTATCGAACTGTGTAGACTTGTTGGTCTGTTTGCCTTTCTTCTTCTTCTCCTTCTCATCCCGCCTCCAAAAGTTGATTTTGCTTTCATTATATTGGTTACAGCTAATGCTGCTGCTTTTTCCAATAGACCCGCGTCTGAAGATGTTACTCTGCTCCAAGCACGCTCTGCCAACTCTCAATCAGCTACTGCTCTGCTTGCTCTATCACTGTTTGTTGTGTACGCAATATCGTGTTTCTTGCAAGCTTCGTCCAATTTATTTACACCTGGGTCGTTTCTTGCTAATCTTTTAGCTAATTTTGTCCCTGGTCCGCAGTACGAGTAGCCTACAAAATTAAAAAAAACATATTGCCATAATTATTATTATATCTAGATCGACTCCAGCTTATCTTGCACTATACTGTTTACTTTTTGAGAATTTTTTTTTTACCTGGTATGTAGAGTTCCACAGGTAATAAGTCAATGGATTTATTTATAACACTTCCAACTGCACCAGAAATATCACTCAGAATTCCATGTCCTTTTTTTGAGTGACTTTTCCCCCCACTTGAAGTACTCAATATCTTTCCCTTTCCAAAGACAGCCATCAAATGGTTTGTTTCAATCGATAAGTGCTGTATTTATTGCATTCTGCTAATGAGTCTTTCTTTTATAAGCTCTTGATGTAAAGTATCGTGTGACAATTCCTTTGAAATTGCATCGGCAATAATTGCAAACACAGACACTGTAATTGCTCTCACTCTTTCCATTAGTGTTTCACTATTCAACAGTGATTTAATCATCTCTTCTTCTGTTAATTGCGATGGTGACGATGATGAAGATGTAAATTCTTTAATTGCTTGCTCAATCAACTGTTTACACGTATTTACATTAATAGCGTCTCTATTGTTATGTGGATTACCAACATTAGTAACTCGTCTGCCACGGATATTAATGTTTCCAACAGGATCCATTTCTGTTAACAGTTGGTTACTTGTTCTTCTTCTGATGTTGTTGCTACGACAATGACGATAATACTGAGGAGGAGCACTAGACCTCATTTCATCATAAAAGTCACCAACTAACTGAACACATTTCTACCAAATCGCGTCCTTTTCTTTTGTAAAACCCCTTTCCATCACATTTTTTTTTTCTCCTCCTCCACCTCCTCCTCCTCCTCCTCACTTAAATTGGTGCCGGTGCAATGCCCTCTATATATCCATTTTCTATTAGTTCTTCTAAAATTGAATTGATTTCGTTTTGATGACCAGTATTGCCAACTGCGTGTGATTCATCAAGCAGGTGGAGCCTATCAACCAACTCATTAGGGTTATTCCAGTAAATGTAGTCAATGAATGTATTATCATTATTGTCACTGTTTGTAACAATATTGTACAGAGTTTTCAATCCTCGACCTTGTACTTTCTTTTGCAACAATGGTGTAAGAGCTGCTGCTGCTGGTGATAATGGTTTTTTCAGCAGGTTAGTGCCATCATCATCATCATCATCATCATCATCAGCTGTTGTTGTTGTTGATGGTTTCTTTGGAGTAGCTTCATCGGCGAGTTGTAGTATTTTTTTTATTATTGACTTATACTTTGTTTGATTGTAATTAGCAATTTTCCCATCGGTACGATAACCTTTTCTATAAACATTAGTCCAAATAAGAATTCGTCTGTAAATGTGTTTATATTTTTCAGTTACTAGAAATATGTAGGGATTTTTCATGAAAATCAGCTCGCAAAGGCCTTGTGTTACTGTAAACTTGCGAACACCAGATTCTCTAGTTTGTTCATCTCTTTTAGGATTACTTAGAATTATTTCACTACCATCATTGTCGAATGTCATTACTTTGCTACCCAAAAAATATTTTCCACTAAATGGTTTGATTCTTGGTCCAAAATGTTGATCAATCTCCTTTTCTTTTTTCAACCATCTCAAAATATAACTGCCCAATATAGTATTTTCGGATAGTGTCATTTGTGATACAGGTAATGTAGTTTCCTCTTCATCATCATCATCCTCCTCCTCCTCTTCTTCATCCCCATCCTCCTCATCCTCATCCTCATCCTCCTCCTTCTCCTCCTCCTCCTCCCTAGTTTTATTAACAACATCATCATCATTGTCTTGCAACAAACGTCTCTTTATTGAAGAAACTGCAGCTGACACGCTCCTATTCTCTTCCTTTTTCACTTGTTCGTTATTGTCTCCACTCTCCTTTGCACTGACACTTTTCTCCAAAATCGAAGGTAGAAGAGAAGTAGTAGATGATAAGCTGTGTTTCTGTTTTCCAAAGTTTGATTGAGATAACGCTGTAGAAGAGTGTTGCTGATGAAAGTAATTTGTTCCAGGATATAGTGATTGCTGATGATGTATTGATGCTGATGAAGTGTTGTCATCGCTACGATTAAGAATAAGATTTGTGATATCCTTGAGTGGTTCCAAGAGCGGTTGCATTCGTTTAGTGTTTTGTTCGTTTCTTGAAGATAAATCTTGTGTAAGTGCTTTATGTTTTTGTTTTATATAATGTTTCAGCTTACTTATCTCAGTAGTAGTAGTCAATTTGTTGTTATTCTTTAGTTTACTGTTCTTCTTCTTCTTCTTTTCCATATTTTTCCTAGCCTTATTACTTATGTTGCTGTTACCAGCACCAAGTGCTCCACCCCCCTTCATCGCAATAACCAGCACTGGACTGAAGTTATTTCGGTTGTGCACTGACTAAAAATGCATCGAATCCTTGTCTGTAGCTTCCATTATCCTTGTCAGATGTACAGTCAATAACTAGAAACGCATGCGCGGATGACGACCTTACATTATCACACATGGTTTGGAATTCGTCCAGTGACATATCACCACTGCACACATGATCTCTGAACAAGTGTTTTGTATTCAACTGGTCCTGTTGGAACACGATTAGAAAATTAGCATTGTCTCGTATCAATTGTTTTGGTATACGGCTGTAGGTTTGTGCCAAATAAAAACAATCCACATTGCTGTGTCTTCCTGTTGTGAAGTAACGTCGTATAGCATCTTGTTGTTCACAAATTACATCGTCAAATATAATTATAGAGTTGGGTGGCAGTTCGTGGGGTGGTGGAATTTCATCACTTGTGTCACATTCTGTGTAACTGAGCTCCGGCGCAAGACCACTCATAACGGCACGTAAAAAATTGTATTTATCTTGCAATGTTGTTTTGGAAAATATGTAAATATTTGAGAAACGAATACCATTTGGATTGGATAATATGTTGAATAGAACGTTTGTTTTACCACAGCCTGATGGTCCACATATAATGCATCTCACATGATTCGGAAATAGAGAACTGTGTCGTAGTTGTCTTTTTTTTCCCACCTGTTGTTTCAAATTTCTACTAACAATACAATCAAAATCGATAACTGGTAGCTTTTGTTTAGTTTCAACAAGTTCAAGTACACTATTTCTTCTTTTACTTTTTCCTCCTCTTCCTCCTCCTCCTCCTCTTATCATCATTATCAGATCAGATCAGAACGATTGATCCAAGAATTATAACTATTATCATAACCTTTCCAACTGACTAACAGCTTATTACCCTGTCTCTTTATAACTTTATCAATTTCAAACACTTCGGGCACAGTAGTCTTTAACAGCTCCTCAGCATAGAATCCTCCTTTTATAGGTTGTTTACGGTAGTCTTCCAATTCATAGGTTACAGGGAGTGTTGGTCTAACACGTGTGACTGTAAACAGTTCGTTTGTCCAATTCGGAAGGTAGCCCTTGTCAAATATCATTTTATACTTGCTTATACGAACTCTGTCACCGGGCTCGATTTTCTGCCAGTGTCCTGGATAGAAATTTGGCACTACCACCTTTGTTGTCAGTTTTTGATGGAATTTACGACGATTTTCAGCGATTTTGTCCAAAAGTAGTTGCTCATGTTTTTCATTTACTTCGATGGGCCACATACCAATTGTTCTATGCACCTTTTCGTTGTATTTGGAAACTAAGCTATCGATTATGTCTATCCACTTATAAGATCCCCATTCGGTAAACATAGACCACATTGACTGTTTTAATGTCCTATTGAATCTTTCGATAATTGATGCTTTCTTATCAGAATAGCTAGTATAGTGATTAATATTATAGCGTTTCATTAGATTGGCAAACTTTGAGTTTATGAATTCTTTTCCACTGTCAGTTTGGAGGTTATGTGTGCTGCCATGTCTATCGAGTATAGGAATAAATGCATCAACTATCTCATTGGCTGATTTATTTTTAATTGGTACTGCGTGTGCAAACTTGCTCAGACAATTTATTATTGTTAAAATGTATTTGTAGCCTTTGTTGTGACGTGAGTATGGAATCATTTCAACCAAGTCGGCTTGTAGTAAATCTTTTAGCCCCTTTAATGTCACCTGTCTTGTAGGGTAGTTTTTCAAAGCTGGTTTGTGTAGTTCCTTGGCTATTACAGTTTTTTCATTGTCAATCTTTTTTTTTCTCTTCTTCTCATTCTCCATTATGAAAACATACACCACTTCTTTCCACCAATAACACACAAAAAATGAAAATGGTTTACAAATAGGTATTACCTTTATATTTATAAGACTATATCGAGTAAATATTTATAATCACCCAAGCATGTAGTTCAGGGTCAATGGCTTCTACCATTTCACAATATGTTCTACTTGTGGGAAAATCAATAACTAATCCTTGACCATTGTTAAAAGAAAGGATACTGGTGGCATGAAAGAAAGTATTGCTCATTATGCCTAGGAAATTCTCTGCAGAACCAAATGGTTCTCTAACATGTGTATTGTTGAAATCAAACACAACTTCTACAATCCACCTTGTACCACTTGTGTATTGACAACAATTTTGACTCAAACAATTAGACTTTTTTTCTCTATCCGAACAGCACATTTTCGTAAGATGATAATGATGGTTAGCTGTTGAAAAACAAAGTTAACCGGTTGGCACTACTGCAAGCTATTGAGGGTGATGTAGAGTGTAACGGAGATATGGTGTACACCTCTTCTTCTTCTTCTTCTTCTTCTTCTTCTTCTGTGATATTGCTAAACAACACCTCTTTGTGACAGTATGAATCACAACTCACAACTGAACTATTGACACCAGCTTCAAGAAATTCTATAAATGGAAATGAGTCATGTAGACATGTGCGCATGTCATATTTACAATTTACTCGAGAACAAAGAAATAAATCTAAATTGAAACCCCCTGCAACAGCCATATACCAAGTGTTGAGAGTATTTAGGATAGTAGTTATATTGTTATCATCATTATCATCAACATCTTTATTATCATTTCCAATTGATGGATGGAACTGATGGTGATGATGATTGTTGTGTAGATAAATCTTTTCCAAAATACATTGACGAAAGAAAAACTTATTGGATTCATCGAGTCTGCCAATGGTTCGTAATTGAAGGAATTCATCAGTATAGTATTGATCTGCTAGTCTAGCTACACATAATAGAACATTATGTAGCAGGATTAGGGTGAACAATTTTGATGTTAATACAATGACTTTCATTGTTGTAATGTATGAAAATTGTTTAGTTGTGTTTGTTTTATACTAACAAAAAGAGTGATGCAATAATATTATGGTTCATAACAGTGTTTTTTTTTTTTTTTGTTCTCTACAGATTATAATGTTGGAAAAATTAATTAAAAAAGTGACTGCACAAAGCACAATGAAAAATTCATCTACACCAAATTTAATGAACGACACATCATCTTCTTCACCATCATCACCTGCAATTCCAATTGAACCTGCTCATACAGCATCTAGAAGTTCTCTTAATAATTGTAGTAGTGTCTATATAATGGACATTCAAGGATTTAAAGACAATAATGGAGAACTAGTTGCAAAAGAACTTGTAATTCTAGAGTCAAGTGAAGATGGCGGATGCCAAAGTGTAGTGACTAGTCAATATTTTTTTGAACAACCATATCCAAATACCTGTTTGTCAACAAGTACAATCAATCATAATAATGGTTTACAAACTAAACATGGACTGAGGTGGGGGGAGTGTGGTCTAATAGGACAACAGCAATTACTACCCTACAGTAGTTTTAAAGAAGTTATTGTTGATGCAATTGAAGGGTGGTTGTTCAATCCAACCAAAAGGCATGGAAATGGAATAGAAATCTATGTTTATGGGTTTGAGATAATGACTCTCCTATACAAACAATTAAATGGTTTAATTCACGATTATGTTCAAATTATTGATATTTTGTGTGAGTATGCTTCTGATTTTAGTCCACCAAACCTTGATGGACTGTTAAAGAAATGTAGTAGCTCAATTTCACATGTCTATTATGAAGAACATCATTTACTTACATTATTGGAGGAAATACGTCTATGTATAC
Source organism: Nilaparvata lugens (assembly GCF_014356525.2). Classification (NCBI taxonomy): domain Eukaryota; kingdom Metazoa; phylum Arthropoda; class Insecta; order Hemiptera; family Delphacidae; genus Nilaparvata; species Nilaparvata lugens. The sequence continues at coordinate 52,548,270 of NC_052518.1, forward strand.
AATACGCGCACCCCTGGCGGGAAAAGATTTGGTGGTTGACTAAATCTTCTAGTAGTTTGAGGATAGAAAAAAAAATGGAGGGAAAATTCCCATGGTGGGAAATTTAGAGGTTATGTTATCTTTGAGGTTAGGAAAAAAGGAGGGAAATTTGAGGTTATGTTGTCTTTGAGGTTAGGAAAAAAGGAGGGAAATTTTTGGCGGGAAATTTTGAGGTCAAGTGACATCACTGAACAGCTGATGACGTCACTAACCAACTGTCATGTGACCCCACCGACCCTGCCTAGGCCGGGGGGCTGGTGGGGACGACGCTGAGGGGAGGGGAGGGGGAAGAAAACAGCTGATTTTGGTCAGGAACTGTCCTTTTTATACTACTCACATCGATGCTCTCCCATTATTTCTTCCACATACACACCTACACGCTTCAAAAGCCATGCAGAGAAAATCTTATATGAAGTACTTAGCAGTGTTATTCCCCTGAAGTTGTTGCATACCATTTTATCCCCTTTTTTGAAAATAGGACATATTGTTCCAATTTTCCATTCATCAGGCATTGTCTCTTGTTCCCAAATCCATAAAATCAAGGTATGCATGGCTCTTCTCATCCTTTTTCCTCCATACTTTAGTAACTTAGCTGTTATTGAGTCCCCTCCTGGAGCTTTATCATTTTTGAGCTTTTTCATAACTTCTTCTACTTCAGCATATGTTGGGGGCTGAATTAGGGGCTCAGCACTATCATATACTATTGGGTCTTCTTCATCAACTTGATTCAATAAACTGCTAAAGTGGTCAGCCCATCTATCCATTATCTTGCTATCTTCACCAAGCACTCTTCCATTCAAGTCCTTACATGCAATCAAGCTTGGTTGGAAGCCTTTTCTCATCCTTTTCACTGCTTGGTAAAATTTCCTACTTTCGTTTCGCTCGTTCATTATCTCCATGTTTTCAATGAGCTTTTTCATATATTCTCTCTTCTTTCTTCTACAAAGCTTGTTGGCTGTCTTCCGACTCTCCATATACTTAGCACAATTTCTCCTTGTTTCCCTTTGCATCATCGACCGTCTATCTTCATTTCTCTGGTTTACAGCTGCCTTGCACTCATCATCATACCATTCTATGTTTCTTCCCCTACTTCTCTCACCAAGGCTGTCTGTGGCGACCTCATCAACTGTTCTTTTTAAATTATCCCATAGCTCCTCTATATTCCTGTCATTACCCTCGAAATCATTCAGGCCTTCAGGGATAAGTCTTTCAAGTTCTCTTTCATATATATCTGTCCTCTCTCCATTTCTCAATTTTTCTATGTCCAACATGCACCTTCTTAGCCCTCTTTCATATCCAACTCTTGATAGTTTCTCCCTCAGCTTTACCGAGACAAGGAAGTGATCAGTGTCACAATTTGGACCTCTCTGGGATCTCACATTTATGATTGACGAGGCATGTCTTTTAGATATCAACACGTGATCAATTTGATTGACTGTTTCTGATGAGGGTGAGGTCCAGGTACCCATGTGAATATTTCTCCTTGGAAAACATGTACTGCTGATGATCATATTGTTTGCTATTGCAAATTCACTCAGTTTTAAACCATTCTCATTTGTTACATCATGTATGGTGTTCTTGCCTGCCACTGTGTTCAGAAAATCTTCTTTCCCAATCTGGGCATTCAAGTCTCCTATCACTATCAGCATGTCATATTTGGGTACCATTCTGCATTCCCTCTCTAAGGCTTCATAGAAACTATCTTTTTCATTTTCATCCCCCTCCTCAGTTGGTGCATACACAGAAATTATATATATATTTCTAAATTTGCCTTTGATTCTTATTCGGCACAGTCTGCTGCCTGCAGGGTAGAAACCTAGTATAGATGATTTGAGCTTTTTTCCAATCATGAAGCCCACTCCACCTTGCCCTGTTCTGTCTTCTGGTCCACTATACAACACTGAGAAATCTTTTTTCTCTATTTTTCCACTTCTGTGCCATCGTATTTCCTGGAGAGCAATCAACTCTATCTTGAACTTTGTCATTTCATTAGCTATCTCCATCATCCTTCCAGCTCTCATCATCGTTCTCACATTCCATGTGGCAATAGTCCAATCCATCATTCTTATTCGTTTTTTGTTTGCATTTCCTGATTTAATTCCATTATTCCTGTCCGTCCGAGGCTCATTTTGAGGCTTCACAATAACAATTTTTTTCCGGTGAGGGGTTATTAGCCCCTCGCCCAACCCCCAACCTGGAGGACCAGGTCATTTTTTCGGGTTTCCCTCCCTAGCCTTTGGTAAGCCAATACCAAACTACAAGGAAGCAGTCAATTTACTTTCAGGGTTTTCTTCCCTTAGCCTTTGAATATCCACTGGTCTCTGTCTGCAAGGCAGCAGTTTTTTGCTGGTTTTGGTCCACCCCGGATATTTGATTTCTCCGGTACCCCCTATATCTAGGAGGCATTCCCCAATCCGCCACCTGGGGAGGCGCCCGATAGGAGACCAGCAACTCCCACGGGATGAAACTTTAACAGTATGTTTAAAATGTGTATATCATCCTGTATGCCAAATTTGAAACGAATCAGACAATTAGAAATACCCGGTCAATCACTTTTTATGCTGGTCAATAGGGTTTTTTACCCCCAACCACCCCTAAACATCATTATATTCCAATGAAACTTCATCAGTATGTTTAATATATGTATATCATCCTGTATGCCAAATTTGAAACAAATCGGACAATCAGAAATACCCGGTCAATCACTTTTTATGCTGGTCAATAGGGTTTTTTACCCCTAACCACCCCTAAACATAATTATATTTTGATGAAACTTCAACAGTATGTTTAATATGTGTATATCATCCTGTATGACAAATTTGAAACGAATTGGACAATTAGAAATAGCTGGTCAATCACTTTTTATGCCGGTCAATAGGGTTTTTTACCCCTAACCATCCCTAAACATCATTATATTTTGATGAAACTTGACCAGTATGTTTAATATGTGTATATCATCCTGTATGCCAAATTTGAAATGAATTGGACAATTAGAAATACCCGGTCAATCACTTTTTATGCTGGTCAATAAGGTTTTTTACCCCTAACCACCCCTAACCATCATTATATTTTGATGAAACTTTTACAGTATGTTTAATATGTGTATATCATCCTGTATGCCAAATTTGAAACGAATCGGACAATTAGAAATACCAGGTAAATCACTTTTTATGCTGGTCAATCACTTTTTATGCTGGTCAATAGGGTTCTTCACCCCTAACCACACCTAAACATCATTATATTTCTATGAAACATCAACAGTATGTTCAATATGTGTATATCATCCTGTATGCCAGATTTGAAACGAATCAGACAATTAGAAATACCCGGTCAATCACTTTTTATGCTGGTCAATAGGGTTTTTTACCCCTACCACCCCTAAACATTATTATATCTTGATGAGACATCAACAGTATGTTTAATATGTGTATATCATCCTGTATGCCAGATTTGAAACGAATCAGACAATTAGAAATACCTGGTGAATCACTTTTTATGCTGGTCAATAGGGTTTTTTACCCCTACCACCCCTAAACATTATTATATTCTGATGAAACTTTAACATTATGTTTAATATGCGTATATCATCCTGTATGCCAAATTTGAAACGAAACGGACAATTAGAAATACCTGGTTAATCACTTTTTATGCTGGTCAAGGTTTTAGGCAGTCCCAAGAACATATTCATGTTTGTATTGGTAATAATCCTCCATATTTGTGATGTTTACTTGACTGCAGACCAGAGCAGATGACGCGAAACTGGGGAACCACAGCATTGACAAACCACATTATCGACATGACATGACTTTACCTTATAGTAGAGAAAAATCCAAAGACCTTAAAGATGCATAGACTCACATGCAGTGCTAGTGTAGTACTTGGAATTGAAATCCGCCATTGAGGGGGCAACCCATAAGATTATTACCGAAGACCTTAAAGATATCTCTCTAAGGTCTTTGGAAAAATCAAATAGACCATTGACTACCTCCAGTTTGACCAACCCAACGGCTTAAAAATAAATAAAATAGAATGAAAATAAATTAGATGAAGTGATGAAAATGAATTATTCGATTTCAATTCTATTATTCTTGATAGAATCTATTTAATAATATTTCTATAATATTCACAGTTGGAATGTCTAACTTTTACAAATTTTTATTGCGAACATATCCTACACAATATCAAGTAAATGCAAGGATGCTATCGGTTCATACTGAAACTAATAACAATAAAGCAATGATTTACTCACTTAAATAAATTAATTAACTCTTATTTCGTTATGATTTTTAAGAATAATTAACTCTATATATATTATTATTATTATATACAGTATATAATAATAAATATATTATTTTATCAAAATAATAAAATAATTAACACCTTATTAAATACCTTAGCTATTTAGAAGGTTTCCAACCATGAAATGCACACGCCAACCGCCAATTATGAACTTCACTTTGAATAAGATTGTTTTAGTATTTTACATTAAAAATCATTTATGTATTTCACATGAAAATAATTCTTGAGTTTTGATTGTTGAATATGCTCTATTCTTGTCTTATAGCACATTTTTGATCGATACTTAGTGAGGTGGGTACCTTAATATTCAAATAAAATGCCATATCTATACTACTGTGTTGACATTTCTGAAAATATGTTTGAAAGCAAGAAAATGTAAGAACAATTATTTATTCTTTTTAATTTCTATGATAATTAACGTTCTTGATGATATAGCTATCAGAATCATGTTTCTATATACAAAAAGCATCAGCATAATATTATAAATCCTACCTGAAGTGAACCAAACTAACATAACATGGATTTGGTGTTATTATACCTAGACGTACAGTATATTATAATATTATTGACAATAATGGTCATTCACATGCGTTTTTCAACACCACCAGAGATTTTTATAAAAATGTCTATCAAACTGCCTACTAGGTTCACAACGAAGTTTAAAACATTTTTCAAATAAAAGTTTAAAAGAAACAAAAATGCTTTAAATAGTGTTAGGTTTGCCGCATATTTTGTTACAGCTCGCAATAATATTTTCTGTGTTTTTTTGAAACACTTGATTAAATGGTTTGAAGTAAAAAAATTAAACTTTTCTTTGAACGCGGCTTTTGATGGGACTGTTAAAATACCAATAATTTCATCAGATTTTCATTTGAATCCTTGAATGATTCGAATAATAAATTCTTGATTACTGTATGATTCATACAGTTCACAATTTTATGCTTATCTATTTGTTTCTATTTCAATAAATTATTTTTGGTTTCCTTTATTGAATATCCATTATTTTTTTACTTGTTGAATATATTACAAATGTAAACTTTAAAGTATAAACAGGTACCGTATTTTTCAAACTCATTTATATGATTGAGTTCAATTCCCCCACCACAATCCTCAAATTTTGAGAGTCTACTGTTTGAACATAATTTAGTTTGATGATGCAGCACACAACGAAACGGTCGTCACTAACTTGAGTTTTGAAAATATTTCTACGTTAAAGTTTAAATGTGTGATATATACTAATAAAATGTATTTAAATTGAAATGTTGATATATTATTGGATGAGGTTGCCCTTTGTATTTACTGTAGGCTACATGGTAAGCCTTATCTACACCAAGTGCGCAATGCAAAATGTTACTGTGAAAACGACATTATAAACAATCCAGTACAGCAATAGTCTACCTACGAAGGCTAGTCAATATGCAAGGTTTATTGCGATAGACTCTTCATACCTTGGTCAATAAGAGTAAAAGGGGTTTTTGAAACTCAATTGTTATTCTGATATTCTATTGAAATCCTCAGTAAATTTTATGCATGAAGATAATATTAAAAGTTACCTATTGAATTTCAAAATTTGAGGCTTGATTTTTATTTATATAGATTATGAGTAACTGTAAATAAACAGCTCAGTTATTAAATAACTAAAATTTATTGCAAATGCTCTCTATATAACATCAATAAACTTAATTTATATTCATTTAGAAATGAAACTCACTTTATCAATGATTACATTAGTAAGTATATCTTGTTTATTCAAAAAATAACCAAATATAAAAGCTCATTTTATTAAATTGCATTATAGTAAGTTAGGCTACCCTTTCTTTGAAAAGTTTCAACATAAAATAAAAGATTAAAAACACAAACTACAACTACCTACCGTACTAGTTTCAATGTTTCACATAACCTTCATAAAGACATTATATCGTTTACATATCTGTACTAATATAATAACATTTTGTTTTAGTGGGTTAATATTATCAACTGTTTTAGATCTTTCGAGTTCATTAATGTATAAATTTGCATAATATCCTGAAAGTGGTAATCCCATTGCCAAACCTATAATGGAAATGCAAGATAGAAAAATCATTTTTTAGATTTTATAGTAAAAATAAGTAACTTGCCCTGAATACATACATTTTAAGAAAATGCAAGCTTATTTTTATACTGTGCTGGATGGCCATCACGCTTTTATGCCTCTTCACACATTAGCTAACCATGATTCTAGTTTTCTCATTAAATCATAAAAAAATAAAATCCATGAAAAACGTGGTAATGAATTTGAAATATGATTCAATTGTGAGAAAACCTCACAGATTGTTGGTTAATGTGAAAGGGGGGTTTCAATCGGACTTTGGACCGGCAACTTGTCTACAATGATCAAGCTCAATGGTGGTGGTTTACCATTCATACAATCTATCATACATTTACTTCCATCAACATACATCTCTCACACTAAGGACAACACACTTGAAATTATTTACAAAAAAAATCAGTTAGTACCTTAGATCAAAAGAAGCGCAAGCCAAATAGAAAATGCAGAATGCTGTACCAGATGGCTGTACCATAATGGCTGTACCAGATTGGATGGGAAGCATCAGAAGAACTACTCCAATCTCGTTATGCTTGGTGACCAACACGACTTCAAGGTTTCCAGACAATTGATTGGTATTTATTTTATCATTGATATAACCGATTTGACTTTTTGCCTCTCTGGTTTATGCTTTTTTTTCATTCTCTCTTCTGAGAATTTCTGGAATCCCTGCCACTGCGGTCTTCAAAAAAATATTGTTATTTCTTCTTTATTTATTCTTTTATCAATCAAGGTATTAAGTATACTTATTCCTACATACTCATTCTTAAATATACATCAGCACATATATTATCTATTTTATAATCAGAATATTTAATAATACATCCATAATATAAGTGTATTCTCTATTATTTACTTCTATGAGCAGATTAAGCTTATTATGTATAAAGTGGAACTCCCCCCCTACACACAGATGGATAGTCTAGTAGGGGGATTCCAAAATATGTTGTATATTGTATTTCTTATTCGTGTAATATGTTTTTGGAAATAAACTGAATTGAATTGAATTGAAATGCTGAGGAAACGCAGAAAAATGCTGGAAACTCATGAAAAACGCTGAAACCCGCCTTTTTTGGGTCGTATCATTGGTATTAGTTCAAAACCCTTTTAATATAATATTTCTACACCTTAGCTGAACTTCTCAACCAAATTCGAAAATTTGCTGTTTATCTGTTCTCCAAAAAGCTTAGAAAACGCAGAAAATGCTGTAAAATGCAGATTTTAGGCGTGATTTGTTTTTGTTAAATCCCCACGGCAATCAAATCTCATTTCCCCCACCCGAAATCAAATCCTGGCTAAGTGACACCAGACTGATCAAATTATTTGCAACTCAAAAAGCGAGAAGACAGAGACAGATGACATTTTGTGTGTAGTAGTGGAGGTGATATTGTGGTGGTAGATGCAGATATTCATATCAAATAAAAAGACTAGAAATTATCACAACTACTCATTTCAAATAATTCAAAATAAATGGTTTTGAAATTTCTGCAACTGCAAAATATTGATAGAATGACATAATCTATATGAATAAAAATTGAGCCTCAAATTTTGACATTCAATAACTTTTTTATGTGTGCACCGAATTTGATGATTTTTTTAGTTGTGTTCGTTATGTTCAGGACCAGGTTTATGGCCTATCATATTTATAATCCGACTTCAGGACTCTTTCCTACGGTCCTTCAAAGTTTACATGTAATCCTTATGGGAGAAGATTTGTGAGCTGGCCACACTCAGAAATAAAAATCAGCTGTTAAATCTGATGCATCATCCAACAGCCGCCGGTAGATAGTGGACAAGTGTGTGTGCTGCTCTGCTCCATAACCACCCATGTATTTTTTATTCTAAACAAAATGACTATTCTGTGCCATCCAGCAGTGCGGCCTCAGGTTAAAGACTTACATGCTCTAAAGACATTTTTGCTTTGTTTCGAATAATTCTGTACCATTGTCTTTGGTGTTTAGAATCAATTGATTTTTAGTAAATAATTTATTTTGCAATTGAAAAATTATCTACATACAAATAAAATCCATTAAAATTAATAATTGGAATAATAATTATGAATAATATCATCTAAAGTTACCAGCTGCTAATTTTATGATCTGAGGAGACGCGGCTTGGTGATACAAAGTGTTGATCTTATGGAGATTGCCTTATCACACCGTTCCACGCCATGCCCCATTCAGTGTGTGTGTGTGTGTGTGTGTGTGTGTGTGTGTGTGTGTGTGTGTGTGTGAGTGCTTCCATTCAAACCAATATGCAAGAAGCACCTGGATGCAAAATGCCGCATCGCGCCTCCTCAGGTGTGCATTCAGCTAAAGTTTGTCATGAGATGCATTAACTATTTGGCGGTACGAAGTTCGCCGGGCCAGCTGGTATAAAATAATTATCCAATGAAGTACATAATACCTTTTATTTTTTTCAAAACATATGAAGAATTGCGAAAGTAACAATAAATTGGTAATTTACATAATCACATTATTATTCATGACAAAACACATGTTTTGTAATGTTCAAAGTTATACAATGGAAGTGGGATATACTATGATAATGGTAAAACGATGTGTACAGTGTCAAACTATGGGATTGCATGTTCACTGTCTTTGCAGAATGAGCAACAACACACACGATGAACTGTGTTTGCGGCCTTTGTGACACATTTTGGTGCCTGAAATGAAAAATAAAATAAATTATTTTCAAAATCTGCAATTGATTGGAATAAAAGGAATACCACTTAATAACAAAAGTAATGAGTTAAACAGAAATGTTGTCACACAATAGTCCAGTCACTATATACATTGGTGCTTGCAATTAATATTGTAGTTATGATTTTTTAATATATCATTTGGATACATGAGAGAAGTCCAGAACCAATTTCTTCATGCAAAATTTACTTGTGCTAGATACAGAATGGCCCAAGAACCTCGTATTTTCGGTTCATTTTTCTGATTTCAGCTATTTCTGCCAAATCCAGTAATCAGACAGAAAAATTGGCTCTCGCCTTTTCACAGATAAAATGAGATCATTTGGAACTCTTTATCTCCAATGAGAGTACTGAGTTACGATTTTTCAAAACGTGTAAAATTGAAAGAAAAAATCAATTCTGATGAATTTTAGTCTTTGATCAACAATATCTTCCGATTGTTACCATTTAGATGTATAGGTAATTCAAAATCCCTCTGGGAGTATTTTTGTGCTTTACAATCTAAGATCAGGTAGAGCGTTCTATCTCATATGGATTTGAATGACATAAGTTCATGAGATTATGTTCTATGAGAATCATTCGTTAGATATGCACTTCATTTCATTATTTCCTAGTGGAGAGTCGCGCATAAGGACACCTCAAGGATCAAAATTTCAAACTCTTATAACTTTTGACACAATGATCAGATTTCATCTTACAACACTTCATTCTTCTCGACTCCCCAAGGCGGTCCAAAATTATGCATCATAAGTCAAATTCGGTTGAGAAATGGAAAAATGTTGTTGAGTGTACTTAAGCCCATATTCCAATACACAAAAAATGGCCGATTTCTATATTTTATTTCTAACTTTTATTGCAAAAAAGATCAGATGGAACAATTTTGAAATGAACCACCTCTCACCCATTGCAAGTTTTTTAGACTTTTTATAAGACTGGGAATTATGAATTTACCATGTATTTTCATATACCAATGCTTGTTGTTTGTGAAGTCTAATTTAAATGTATTTTCCAGTCATAATAATGTCCACTCTAATTACACACGGAATTGATTACAGATCTGAAAAGAATTTTACTATTATAGATCTTTTCATACTAGTTTTAAGGCCCGAGCAATCATATTTTATAACCACCTACCGTTAGAGAATTACCTGAGAAGGAATACAAGAGAAAAATTGAAAAGTCCCTATTGAAGAAATGTTTTTATAGTCTTGAAGTGTTTTAGCATTAGGTTGAACAGCATAAAATGATGTGATAGTTTTTATGTCAAATGTTAAGTTGTGAGTTTTATGTAAATTTACAGTGCCTGTACGATATTTTATATAATGTGTCTTGGGCAATAAATAAAATTTGAATTTGAGCGCGACAAGCGCGCGACGCAATTTTTGTAACTCATGCAAAGGATAGGAGACGCGCTGCGTCACGTCGTGTTGCCAATTTGCGCTGATCTACTCCTTTACAAGAGTTACAAAAACTCGCGCGCGCCAATAGTCGCGTCTCAATATGCGGCTAGGCTTACAGACTGGACAGGTACACCTGTGCGGTCTACCGGATAGTGAGTGACCGGCTTTAGATATTAGCGAGCGTCCATTGATTTTGATACTTTTAAAACCAATGTTACCAAAATCACCTGTTCGAGTAAACATGTGGATCTTTAACATGATGACTACCAAAGGGTGTTAGATATAATCATAACAACAGCTGATTTGTTGAAAACACACATGTGACATAATAAACAAAATAGAAACTTCCTCCATAAGAATAACATGTAAACTTTGAAGGACCGTGGGGCTTATTCTTTAAGGATTTTCTTAACGAAAATAGGTCAATGACAGTCATCAGTTATTTAACCATCTTTGGGAAAAATGTCATATATCAGTTAGGCGTTTCGAACACCCAGACAAACGGAAAGACACCATCTAATTTTTATAGTGGTATAGATTAAATTATTGAAATTGAAAGCTTTAAACTAATACCTTTTACACAATTGTCGATACATGACTTTCGTCGCGGTTGCTTTGCCATTCCAGAAGTCTATTCTTTCTTCATCACTTCCGGCAATCTTGAAACTGTTTTCACTCCTTGATAGAATGATGCACATGTTAATTAGAGCACTATTGGGCTTGTGGTGGATTTTCTTCACCAGCTTGATCATCCGCTCTGCAATGGTTACTGGCCTCTCTCTCTCAAGGGCAAGTTGTTCATCCCCAGGTAGAGAACCTCATGATCAAACTCATCATCATATGGCGATTGGACTTCTTGAATATTTTCACCTGATTTGAAGTTGACTGTCACCTGATAAGATAATTCAAATTGAATTTACCAAAGTTTTCACCTGATTTGAAGTTGACTGTTACCTGATAAGATAATTCAAATTGAATTTACCAAAGTAAAATAGTTCATACAGAATCCAAGTCTGAAGCACTTGCTGGTATCATCAAGGCATGAAAACAGCCTTACAGGAGGCTGAAGCTAGGATGATAGACGGTTCATAGAACATAGTCGGTTTGCTGCTCTGAATAGTTGTAGAATTAGGGTATAAATAGGGTAGGATTGTTCTCACTTTCAAGAGATGAATCTCGTTTCACAGTATATGGTGAGTAACCCACTTTTTATTTGTTTATAGAGGTGAATAGTGAAGTTTTTTGTTTTCATGAAATGTTTCAATATCATACCAATTAAATAAAATGCTTTGTCCTCACTGACTCATAATCAGACCAGAGCTTAAACTACTAGGCTTAAAAGCTTGAAATTTTGCACACGCCCTTCTTGTCGCCTCCAAGCATCAATTATGAAAAGATTTTCTAAAACCCTTAAAAATAGGCTCAACAGTTCTTCATAGTTTACATGTTATTCTTATGGACGTTTTTATTTAGTTTATTGTGCCACATGTACATTTTAATCAGCTATCATAATCATTACATCTAGGGTATTTAGATGAAAATATAATTCTTCTTATAAAAACACTTCATTCACATGGGCTACTTTTTAAATTAATAAAAACAATATAAAAATCTTGAAGCACCCTTAATTTAAAAAAAAAACTTTAAAATATTTTTATTTATTTTATTATTATTTATTTTATTTGAAAATTTACATATTTGAGGGCACCAGGAACTGAATCCCATTATTGCCCTCATAACACACATTGAGCATAATACAATTTGAAAATGCAATACATTAAAATGAAAATAGAATAACTTAACTAATATACTATTGAGTTTTAGAAAAAACAAAATACAACAAAAAATAATAGAAAACCTTGCAAATATGAAACTTATAGTATAACAGATAAAAGAAGAAGAACTAAGAATGTAACTAATACTGAAAAATTCAAGAAGAAAAGAAAAAAGAGAATTATGGAAACTTTGCAAATATGAAACTTATAAATAAAAACACTAATAAATTATGTAATACATAGGAAAGAAAAAAAAAGACAAAACTCAACAAACATAAATCTTATTCAAGTCCCGCCTGAACACACTGTCTGAATCAAAAAAATCTAATGCATTATTAAGCCTGTTGTATAATCGAAGAGACCTAAACAGGGGAGCATTGTAACCACTGACCGTTCTACATCTGATAATATCAAAGGTGGGATGATCTCTGGAATTGAACGCAGGAACATGGAACCTGATCAATGAGAGCAGCGAAGGAGAAGAAAATCGACCCCTTAACAGACCATGCACGAAAATCAATGAGTCTCTCTCCCGTTGTAATCTCAATGATACAAAGTGAAAGGTACTTCTCAAACGGTCTGTAGGAAAACCCAAAGGACAGGATTGGCCGAAGCGCTTGTAATAGAGAAACCTCAAAAACTTATTCTGAACCACCTCAAGACCATGAGTACACAAATCAGTATAAGGGTTCCAAATCACAGAGCAATATTCCAACACACTCTGGACCAATGACACATAAACAGTACATATTGCATCAAGGTTATTGAAGTTAGCTGTATTCCTCATAACAAAACCTAGCATTTTATTGGCTCTAGCTATGCTATAGTCCATGTGCACTGAGAACCTGAGACAGCTATCAAAGATTACACCCAAATCCTTACATGTATCGACTCTTTCCAGATTCATACCATGTACTTCATAAGAAAAGTTCATCTTCAATTTTTTTCTAGAGAATGAGATACACTTACACTTCCTAACATTCAAGTCAAGTCCATTGATAGAAGACCATCTAGCCAATCTGTCAAGATCTTGCTGCAACAAATTACGATCATTGGAGTTAGTAATCTCCATGTAGAGCTTTACATCATCAGCAAAGATCAAACATTTTGCTTTCTTTAACTGGAGAGGCAGTTCATTGATCAATAGAAGGAATAAAAGAGGACCGAGTACACTCCCCTGTGGAACTCCTGAAGTGCTGAAAAAGGGAGTTGATCTAGAACACCTGACCATAACATAATTGGTACGATGGAATAAGTAACTTCTGAAAAGATTCACAAGTTGCACACAAAAACCCAAATCATCAAGTCTCCTCAACAGTGCTCCCTGATCAACATGATCAAATGCTTTTGCATAGTCTGTGTAAATGACATCAACCTCACCTCCAGAATCCATTACCCTCGAAACATCCATAGTGAACTCCATCAAATTGGTGACCACAGACCTTCCAGGGAGAAACCCATGTTGACAGTCCGATATCAGAGGACGGGAGTAACACAAAATCTCACCATACAAAACACGCTCAAAAACCTTTGCGAAGACTGAAAGCAGGGAGATCGGACGATAGTTATCAATTAGATCCTTTCTGCCAGACTTGAAAATGGGTATTACCTTGGAAATCTTCCACCTTGTAGGAAATAAACCTTTCGCCAAAGATAAATCGAATATATATTTCAATGGGTCAACCAACACATCTCTGCAACCTTTCACTATGAATGCAGGAACCTCATCATCACCAGGAGTAGTGAGTGGCTTCATTCTGTTAATTGCCCTCCTTATGCTCTCAACAGAAACTGATGAAACAGCTAATGAACTGGAAGCCAAATCCCTTCTAATTCCATTTTCCTCACTAATCTGATTCACGTTATCACTAAAGGTGCAAGTAATTGGAGTATAAACCGACTTGAAGTACTCAGCAAAACCATCGGGCAATTCAGATCCCACAAAGGCCCTATCACCGAGCTCCATTCTCTGACAGATCCCCTTAGCCTCACGCTTACTATTCACAAACTTCCAGAACTCCTTCGACTCACCCTTGATATTCCTCTGTACCCTAGTCATATACTCATCATGAGAACGGGATATAAGATTTTTCAGCTCTCTTCTAATATCGTTGTACCGATTTCTATGATAGGCCGAAAAATTTTTCTTCCGTGCGAGTTTGTTTTTCCTCTTAATCATCTGTATGATATTATAGATTAATAGTTCTATAAAATAGATTTTATAACCTGACGATGGTGTGATCACCGAGACTAGTTGTTGAACTATCTTAAAGTTGTTAAAAAATAAAGGATGCTTCAAAATTTTTATATTGTTTTTATTAATTATTCTTCTTACATATACAGTAATTACATCATCTAAAGCTGCGTTTACAGAAAAGTTATAAACAAAATGTTAATATAATTGAAATTGAAATTGAAATTTATTCATAACACTGACAATTTACAAACAAAAGAGAATGAACTTAACAAATCAGTACAATAATTTTGAAAAAATAAAAACTAAAATACATAATATAATATCTTCTAATTCTATTTATATAAATGAAAATAGTTAAAAACTAACAAAAACATTATGTAGCGTCAGAGTTATGATTAAGGTACTTCATAAGCTATTAGCTGAGTTGAAGTTACCTACTCTGAAAATTAAACTATTTGACCTTTGCAAGAGACAGAAGCCTCGAAAAAAAATTAACAGAAAATCTTTGTCTATTCAGTGAACATTAGGATTCAGTGGATTCAGTGAACAGGAGTGAACATTACAGAAGTTATTTATAGAAACCAAAAGGTATAATACAATCCTAGGAAAATAAATTAAGAAGAATTTGAGGACATATACATTTTTATATTAATATATGAACTAAAGTCATAATATATTAATGAAAAAATAGATAAATAAAAATCCTGAGACAGAAAAATTGTTAGAACCCTAGGAAGCAATAGTAGAAATTCCCAAAAGAATGTAAAAAAATAATTCATGTGAAAAAGAACTCCTCAATCTCATCAAAATCAAAATTGAATAAAAAGTGCTTCAATTTCTTCAAAAATGTTATCAGTGAGCCTGTGGATGTAATATGTAGAGGTAACTTATTAAAGGAATTTGGAGCACTGTAATCGTAAAACCGTTTGAAGGCTTCACATGAAGGGTTTGCAAGAACAACCAAATTTCTGTCTCTCAATCTGTTTGAGAAAACTAAGGCATTCCCTGTAATCTGACCACTTCTTAAAAAGAATATTCTCAAGACCCTGAAAATATATAAATGCCTTAAAGGCAATATATCCAAGGCCTGGAAGTAGGGAAATGAATGAGCTCTCCTATGTAATGATGTCATCATTCTAATCAATCTTTTTTGTGCAATAAGTATAGAGTTTAAATTAGTTTTATATGCACCCCCTCCCAACATCTTAGCCCATATTGAAGCTTGCTATTTGCAATAGCGAAATAAACAGATCTCAGAATTTTTCTAGGGCAAATGAATTTCAATAAATAAAATTTACGAAGCATCATATTCATGTGCTTTTTGAGTGATTGGATGTGAACCTTCCAATTGCAGTTCTCATCAAGCTCTAAACCAAGATATTTGATATTTTGCACTTGATCTATCTTTACACAAGATGTACAGAATTCATTATGATTAGATAGGCAGACACCACACTCGAATAGTAAGGGAACCTGCAAGATGGGCTTTGATCTCAAAGAGAAACGAACAAATTTGGTTTTAGTACTCAGAGCCAACCTATGCACTGAGAACCAAATTTTTATCCAATCTAAGTCACTCTGCATCTTAGAAGTTGCCGTATCAATTTCTTTTTCACAATATAGCAGAGCCGTATCATCCGCAAAACAAGTAACTGTTCCACTCAGATTACTTGCGCATAATTTATTTATATACACCAGGAATAAAATTGGTCCTAATACCGAGCCCTGGGGTACCCCACATGGGATTGTCAAAAAAGAGCTCAGAACATTCTTAACCCGAACACACTGGCTTCTGCCCACCAAGAAACTTTTGAACCAGTTTAAAGCAATGCCTCTTATTCCAGCCTCCCTCAATCTATGCAAAAGAATGTTATGGTCCACAGAGTCAAAAGCTTTAGTTATATCAATGAACAGGCCCAAGACATTTAAGTTTTTGTTTAGCCCATTGAAAATTCCTGAACAGAAAGATAACAATGCATCCTCTGTACATTTCTTCTCAATAAAGCCATATTGGTTCTCACTCAGAAAATTATTTAAATTGAAGAATTTTTGAATTCTTGCTTTAACTATTTTTTCTATAATTTTCGAGAACACAGATAATAGTGAAATAGGCCTATAATTATTCAAATCACCTTTTTTAAATAATGGGATGACTACCGCCCTCTTCAAGCATGCGGGAAATTCACCACTTTCAAAACTTAGATTGATCAAATGAGCTAGCACAGGACTTATGAATTCACTGGAAAGTTTAACGATAAACGCTGATATACCATCAATTCCAGATGCTTTATTTTGATTCAATTGAGAAATTATTCGTTTTACCTCATCTACACAAGTTGGGAAAAAGAAAAAGGAGTTTTGCACAGAAAACGGAGGAAACATTTTATTAAAATCAGAAGGGTTCATATTGCTAGAGTCATCGATTTGATCAATAAGCTTTTCTACAATTGTGACGAAAAATTTATTAAACTCCTCAGCCACTTCAAGCGGTTGCTGAACAGTCAAATGTGGATTGTCAAATGTCCTAATTGAATCAAGGGCATTTTTCTTATTATTCGCTGTACCCAAAACTTTATTAATTGTATCCCATTGTTTTCGTGGGTTATTTTTATTCATATCAAACAAATTATGGTAGTATTGGTTCTTCCTATTTGCCATATCCTGTTTCAATTTAAATGCAAAAATGTCAAATTCTCTTTTCAATCTAAAATTTAGTGGATTTTTCTTTACTTTTTTATACAACCGATTTCTATGATGCTGTCTCTTACATAGCTCAACCGTCATCCAGGGTTTCAAAATCTTGACATTATTTATTTTATTTAATTTACTACTCTCAATGGTGGCTTTATTTACTATTTCGTGAAAAGTTTTTAAAAATATATCAAATCCATCAGACACATTCATTGTATTGAAAACTTCAGTCCAAACTGCATTTTTCAACAGATTAGAAAGCAAAGTCCTATCAATAGTTTTAGTTTTCTGATTTGTATAATAAAACGGTTTGACATTTGATAGAAAATAACTTGAATCCAAAAGGCAGATAGTTGCATCATGATCACTACGACCAGAAGATAATACATGGACTTCAGATAATATATTGTCTCTTGACCTGAGATAGATATGATCTATACATCGATTACCACGTGTGGGAGAATTTAATAGTTGCGTGAAACCGTGACTACTCATTAAAGTCTGATATTCGTCTACAATTCGCGAAGATTCAAGTAAGCATAAATTTATATCGCCTATTAGCATTAAATTTCTATCATTGAATGAAGGTAAAATATCGTTAAGCTGCTCAATAAAAGTTGACACAGATACTGAATGAAGACGATAAACAGCGATAACAGAGAATTTGCGACCAGAGGCGAGATCAAGAGTAACCTTGATTGCATCGGCTGCTATCATATCTAACGGTATTGAAGTAACCGAATACTTTTTCGAAACAAACACTAGTACAACACCTGATCTGTACGTATTATTGCATTTCGTATACTGATTGTAACTGTCCAACTGATAGGAATCCGTTTCAAAATCCGATATCCAAATCTCTGATAAAACAATGACAGCTGGTTTTGTTGTTAAAGAGTGTAAGTAAATGGAAAACCGATCAAAGTTTTCACGTAAACTTCTAATATTTTGATGGAAAATGCTAATTTTGTTCGGAACCTCCAACAGATCATTAAACTCTACAAAAGAATCATCACACATCGATTATAATAACATTTGAAATAATACATAATATGATTAAGCAGTAATTCAAAAATAAAGTAATTGTTCAACAAAAAGTTCTCGACATTATAACAAAAATCTGTAAATAAGAAAAACAAAAACAAAAACGAAAAACATACCAGGAAACAAAAACAATGAAACAAGAAATAAAGCTGTTATCAGTTCTTTTAAAAGTCGGTCTCAAAGGGAATTTAGAGTGTCCATAGATGTTATTCTTTTCACCTGTGATCCCTGCTCCTTTCTCATAAGGATGTGACCATTCTGCACCCAGATATATGCGTATCCTTTATCCTTCTTCATCTGTCGCGCCGCTGTGTAAAGCTTCTTGTTACCTGGACTCAAACACTCGTTTATATAAACTGGCTGTTCTGGAACCTTGAGACCCAAGTGACGAGTAGAGAAATTTCTTTTCACTTTTCTCTTGTGAATTAAATTCATTTTATCCTCTCTCCTAACAAATTTCACTATGATACCAGCCGGACAATTACTGCTTTGCATCTTTTTCAGGCGATGACAGACATCAATGTTCTCTCGTTTTATATCTAAATCTAGAGCAGTACACACACTTCTCACAACTTCATAGGTGTCTTCTCCGGTCGTTTCAGGAACACCAAAAATTTCAACAGTGTTCATTCGCGTATACTGTTCGACGTGATCAACCCTATCCTCTAAATCCTTGATCTTTTTTTTAAATTCACATTTTCCTGTGTAAGACTTTCTATAACCTTCAAATACTCAGCAAGTTTACTCGATTGTTCCACAATCAATTTATTTTGGTCCTCAATTTTATTATGAGCGAACTCGAAAGATTTGTTAAACTGTTCTTCCATCCTCTTACGATCTTCTCGAGCCTCCTCCAGCATAAAAATGACGTGGGAGTGGTTAGCTTTGCCATCCTCGGCCGCCGATACTGCTGCCATGCTTTTCCTCCTAGATTCCGAGCATGTTGGGCAACGCCAAATTTGTTTTTGGGCTGATACATACTCGATATCCGCTTTGGACATATTTACAGTTTCCATCCTATACAGTATGATCCTTATAGATTTTATTAGATTAAACATAACTTATCATACAAATGATGATTATATGTGTTTGTCAAGTTCCTTTCAATCTATAAGGATTAAGTTATTAACATTTTGTTGTTAATAACTTTGGTGGAAACCCAGCTTAACACTATTGGTAGTCATGCTTTTAATGTAAAAAAACTGAAATTAATAAAAAGATGAAGTACACTTCTTAATTGAAATATTCAAAAACATTTAAACAACTAGTTTTGGCATAAATTGGCCATTTTAAAGTTTAAATGCAAAAATAAACAAGTTGATATTAGATAATATTTGCTCATATGATTTATTTATTATTTTTTTGGATGAAATGATTTAATTTATTTCAGTTTTATTTCATTATAATTTTTTTATAAATAGAATTTTAGTAACCTTTAAAATTGATAAAATATAAAAAAATAATAATACAAATACAAGGATATTAAAGGGTACTATAATTCTATTTTATAAATACAAGAAAGTAGCCCTGAATTCATACATTTTATATTTTTAGTTTAAAACCCCACTTTTTTGGATTCAGGACTTTGAAACGTATAGAAATTTGGAAATTGGGGCACCTTATTTTTTTCGGAAAGCAATACTTTCCTTATGGTAATAGGGCAAGGAAAGAGGAAAGTAAAAAAAATTATAATGAAACACGTTTGGTTGTAATTCGCATCGCCTACTGTCCCATGTAACATTTTCTTATCTATCAATTGAAAAAATGATACATAGTAGTTGTACAATGAAAGTTTTTCAAGTCTATAGCTGATTAATGTCTTCTTAGTTGTTAGGTGTGGTTTATAATATTGATTCCACGAAATGGAAGTTGTTGTACTAATCGAAATTAATGGCCTACCGGCCCGTGTGTACCCAGGCTAACAAACAATTAGTAGGGAACATCTACAGAATCCAACCAATGAAGAACGGTCCTGTCTCAAAAATTTGTTTTGGAAACACCAACAATATGAATGTTTCGGGCGGCCTCCAATAAAGCAGTATTGTAATGTTGAAATGCAAAACTCTAAAAAAAAGTAAATTCTTGTGGCTTTTGTTGGTGGGGAGTCTCTTGCGGGAAGGTCCCAAGGGCCTGAATATATAATTTAATTTGTAGATGGGCCTTACGACTGTCATACTTCAGCCGAGACCGACAGTTTTGCATGCCCATCCGATAACACGATAATGTGAAACTCTATTATTATTGGTATTGAAAGCAATTTGTAATTTTTATACAGCATTGACAGGAAAACAAACATGATTTGATAGGTTGATAATTACAAGAAAGCTCACCTGATACTTGACACTCTGATCATCAGCCATAAACTAGCAAGATAAATCCAGCAGCAAGTTTCAACCATAGCTCAATCAGCCTGTTATTCTCTGAAAAAAAGAAAAATAACTGTTTCTAGACCTACTAAGAGTTTATATGTCAATACAGTAGGCTACCTGTATCATGCGTATTTCAATTATTCTTTAAAAAATCTGTTCTGAAAACCTATTTTTTGGATTTGGTTTTAAGGTGTTCAATCCTGAGTGAGTCAGGAGTTAGGTGTTATAAAGTGAAGCTTTATATGCAACCTGAAGCATGCTATAAAATGCAAAACCAATAAAGAGAAAAAAAGAAAAGATTGATTCTTTATTGATTGATACAACTAGTAGTTCTGTGAGCAGTAGACCTCACGCAGTATTCTCATCCACAATTACCTGATTGAAACTATAGACTCTTATGGAAATACAGCAAAAACTGACTTCTCCACACATCTGTGTAATCACTTGTCAGCTGATTTATGATGAATACTTCTATAGTCTGATTTTTACTCTATTATTGGCGTATGAAGGAGGCTCCTTTTTCCTTTTATATTATCCTTGAAATGCAAAATTTCCAAAAACCTTGTATATACGTCGACGCGCAATTAAAAAAGGAACATACCTGTCACATTTCATGAAAATCTATTACCGCGTTTCGCCGTAAATGCGCAACATATAAACATTAAGAGAAATGCCAAACCGTCGACTTGAATCTTAGACCTCACTTCGTTCGGTCAATAAGTACATCATCAGAATGATAGAAAGAGAAAAAATAAGGTAACCTTGTGCTATTCCTCTCCCAGATTTAGACAAGGTGGGACACATAGTTCAAAATAGGTTGTCTTGTTCACTACAAGATAATAGGTAACTTGTATGATAGGTAATGTGTATTATTCAATATTCTAACCAAATTTATACTCCTACATCAACTCCTAAAATGCAATAGGCTACTTGCCCTACTTCAATAAACTCTATTGAGAAAATAGAAGATGCAAATTTATTACATTTTGATCTTGTTCAATGACTATTAAATATGTTCGTATTAATTTTGTTCATCTTTAGATTGACTAATAACTACTGTATTCCTAACTCTACAGTTCTTTCTGTAGACTGAAAAATACAGCAGATTTTAATAATCCTAATTTTATTATTATTTACATGTTTTATCGATAAAATTATTCAGTGAGCAGGTAGCCTATTCAATATTACAGTATCTGAGTTTTCTAATCAGGTCCCGATTTGTTGTAGCCTACCTGAGTATGGACAGGCAAAAATTATAAGTGGCAAGCATTTACCTTATTAGTCTACTTATCTAGTGTAGCATTATTTATTTATTTATCATTTGCAATCAACTTAAGGACAAAGAAACAGAAACGGGGGCACTCTAGTTTATGGGTCGCGGAATCTAGCATTGAGACCTACATAGATCGATAGAGGAGATCAAGACGAGATCAACCATGTATAACATTGTTATCGATTTCCAAGGATTAGCTAAAAAAACATGGCAGAAAGTTCAAAATTTTTATATAAATTTTTATTTTTAATAATCTTTTTATGGCTAAAATATGTTTAAAACTAGTGCATTCTTATGTAAAATTTGACGAGGAATCCAATGAAACTAATTTCAGGTTCGTAACTTCAGTAGTTTTTGAGATATTGCAAAAAATGTGCAGAAAAATGAAACTTTTTTGCTTTAAAAAAGGTCAACTTGTTTTCATGATGATTAATAGGTATTTTAAACTATTGGATTTAGTAGAATGATAAATTCTAAAGAAAAAATGTCCAGTCACTTGATAACCTAAACTCAAAATTGTTCGAGATATTTGGGAAAATTAAAAAAATTGCACACTCAATACTCTTTAATTTTCATATTTAATTTTTTTTCTACTTTTAGTGACTACTAAATTGGCTAAATTTCATTGGGATTTTTGCAGGGAATTCATTAAAATAGATTTGAGGTGAGAAAATTCTATAGATTATTAAGATATTTGGGAAAAATACAAGAAAATGTAGTATTTTATCTTTAGAAGAGTTCAATATGTTTGCATAGGCATAGTGCAGACCGATATTGAGGATCACATTTTATTCAGCTTCCAATGCAATTCAGAAGCTTTAAAAGAATGTAGAAATAATTGAATCAAATCAAGCTTTTCCTAACCTACGCTTTTCCCCGATGTAAGCTTTTCCTAACCCAAGCTTTCCCTATTCCAAGTTTTTCCCAATCTTACCTTTTTTCCTAACCTAAGCTTTTCCTAACCTTAACTTTTTCTAATCTAAGTTTTACTAACCCAAGCTTTACCCAACCTAAGCTTTTCCCAAACCCAGCTTCCCCTAACCTGAGCTTCACCTAACCCAAGCTTCTCCTAACCCAAGCTTATCCCAACCTGAACTTTTTCCCAACCTAAGCTTTTCCTTATCTACATTTTCCTAACCCAAGCTTTCCTCAACCTAAGCTTTTCTCAGTCCCAGCTTCCCACAACCTAAGCTTCTCCTAACCTTTTTCTAATCCAAAACTTTTCCTAACCCAAGCTTTCCCTAGACCCAGCTTCCCCTAACCTAAGCTTTTCCTAACCTTAGCTCTTTCCTAACCTAAGCTTTCCCTAACCTTAGCTTTTCCTAATCTAAGCTTTTCCTAACCTAAGCTTTTCCTAAGTTGAGCTCTTTCTAATGCAAGTTTTCTAACCCATCTTTCCCTGAACAAAGCTTTTCTCAGACCCAGCTTCCCCTAACCTAAGCTTTTTCCCAACCTGAGCTTATCCTAACCTCAGCTTTTTTTCCTAATATAAGCTTTTCCTAAACTAAGATTTCCCTAACCTAAGCGTTTCCTGACCCTAGCTTCTCCTAACCTAAGCTTTCCCTAATCTAAGCTTTTCTTAACCTAAGATTCCCCTAACCTAATATTTTCCTGATCCAAGCTCCTCCTAACCTAAGCTTTCCCCAATCTAAGCTTTTTCTAACCTAAGTTCTCCCGAGGTAGCAAAAAATGAAGTTGCAATATTTTTATTTGCCCAAATATCTCGAACAATTTTGAGTTTAGGTAATCAAGTGACTGGACATTTTTTCTTTAGAATTTATCATTCTACTAAATCCAATAGTTAAAATTCCTATCAATCACCATGCAAACAGGTTCACCTCTTTTAAACCAAAAATTTGCACTTTTTCGCACATTTTTTGCAATATCTCAAAAACTACTGAAGTTACGAACCTGAAATGAGTTTCATTGGATTCCTCGTCAAATTTTACATGAGATTGCTTTAGTTTTAAACATATTTTAGCCATAAAAAGATTATTAAAAATAAAAATTTATATAAAAATTTTGAATTTTCCGCCATGTTTTTTAAGCTAATCCTTGGAAATCGATAACAATGTTACACATGGTTGATCTCGTCTTGATCTCCTCTATCGATCTATGTAGGTCTCAATGCTAGATTCCGCGGCCCATATACTAAAGTGCAGCCAGTGACTCTTCTATATAATTGGCAATATTTGTTTTGAAGGTACACTACATTTCAGATGTTAAAATCTAAAAATTATTTCAAATAGGGCCTAGGCAATCAAGTTAATCTTACCTGGTACAGTGATGAATAGCCTAATCATACTATTAACCGTTTCAACTTTCTGTTACGAATTCATCCATATTATGTCTTTGTGTTTGATTAGTCTTCTGTTAAAGACGGACTTATTTATAAGAATAAACCTACCAAGTTATGACTAATTTTGTATCTACTGTACTTTGTTACATCATAACCTGACTGTTCAGTTACCTTATCTCCTTACAATTCCGCTAAACATAACCTAAAAAATATCAGAAGAGTTTTTAAACCGTTATGTTGGTAGTAGGGTCACGTGAGGTAGTAATTGGTCTATTTGCGTTTTCTCTTTCGTAAAACAGTGTCCACACGTACGTTTGCCTCGGGTTAGCATACAACGGTGTACACACGTACGTTTGCCTCGGGTGAGCATACGTGTATGGGCTTGCATTCGCATGTCTGGACACTGTTCGCTGAGGCATGTGGGCGAACCGGAACCCTGTCGGTATTTTGTCTCAAAGGCGCCTCGGGCGAGCATTGAATGTACGTGTGGACGCGTTTTTGCCATACGGGTGAGGCAAAACGTAAACATTGAAGGCGTCATTACCTAATTCCAATGAATGACAAATCAAAGTGTGATCCAATAACTAATTGTAATTTGTAGGATTTTTGTAATTTTGTAGGATATGTGGATTGTCAAATATTTAAATAGAAACATGCATGGAGTATATAGGCTAATTTGTATAATGATTAACAAATATAAAACTGCCTAATTTAAGTGAAAATAGCTTCTCCACAGGGTTCCTACAAAAAAGTAGGCTATAGCTCACATATTTTACTGAAGCTATCAAATCATCTTGTGTTTGTTTTATGTTATCAATCAGAGTTGGTTATTAAAATTGTAATCTTCAATATGATATTATACGTTTTAGATAGCTAGGCTATCTATAGAGAGATTTATTCAAACTTTAAACTAGTATTCCTTAAAGGTAAATCTTGAAGCTAATCTTTTGGAGAATCTTATTTTGTCATGTGTATGAGCAGAGTTAGTTTAAAATGGGCAGCAATTTAATATTTGATTCAATTTATGACTAATTTTGTTAAAGAAGACTGTCAATTTTGTGGGACAGTGTTATGTGCTTTGATTAGGTCATCAAAACTTCTGGAGTTATTGTAGAAATTTTCTTTTTTTCGAGATTCAGAATAGATATTGGGAACCAAAAATGAATCACCTAATGCCAAGAATCTCTAAGTTCGGGCCAATTGTTCTTGTAAAGTTATTGCTTCCCTCATGATGGTATCATTTGTATGGATAACTAGTTGAATTAGATTCAGTATATTATCAAAATAATGTTTTGACATCCTAATAGAGTTTGAATTGTCAATCTCATATATTGTGTCATTTAAAGCAATTTATTTCCTCACTTCAACCTACAATCGTTCAACCCACCAACATCGATTGTTAATTTTTATTTTCGATTATATTATACAAGTCATTAAAATAAATCTTTGGCTTTTTTAGATGATTTGGAGATATTCCTTAGTCAAACAACTTGTTATGAAAACAAAATCTTGATTGGAGATACAAATATTGATATTTTGGGTAATGATCTAACCCAAATAGGTCATAAATACTTGAATATGCTCTTGGAATATGGTTATACTAATTATTTACTTGGTTGCACTAGACATTCATTATATCGTGAATCATGTATTGATCATCTGTTTCTCAAATCTAAGATATGTACATTGAACCCAGCTATATACAATTGCTCTATAACAGATCATGAAGCTATTATGAATTCAGTTTATAAAAAATAGTAGTTTAGAGCCTAATAAGAAGCCTGTACAGTATGATGCATTATTTTTTGACAACCACCCGTTTAAAATTAAAATTAAAGAAGTGTCATGGGATGGAGTCTATTATGAAAAGGATGCTAAGTAGCTTTTAGCAGATTCTATGATAAAATAGTACATGTTTTTAATTCGTGTTCATCTTTGAAGCAGAGAAGTAGTAATAGAAAGAAACGATTGAAACCTTGGATAACTAAAGGGTTATTGAAATGAATCAGGAAAAGGAATAATATGTCACTTAAAATAAGGGAGCAGCCGTTCAACATGATTAATGTTCGTTATTAAAAGAAATACAACACTATTTTGAAGGCACTGATACGTTCTGCAAAGGAGATTTTCTTTAGAAATGAGTTTGTAAATTGCGGTAAGGAGTTGAAAAAGGTGTGGAAAACTATAAATGACGCTACTGATTCCAAATCTCGAGACCAAAATGTTATTCAAGAAATTAATATACCTGATGGTGGAGTAGTAAAATCCACTGAAAGTGAACAAATGGCTGAAGAGTTTAATAAATTTTCCATTGATGTTGGACAGAAAATTTCGAATAGGGTCAAAGAGACAGGTTCAAATTCAAATCATATCCAGTATAAGGTCGATAGATCATTTTGTAGGTCGTTTTTCTTTTATCCAGCTACGGCCTGTGAGGTGAGAAATAACATATTGGGGCTTAAAAAAGGTACTGCTCCGGGAGTAGATGGAATCTATTCAAAATGTCTGATAGAAAATTCTTCAGCAATATGTGACCCGTTGAAGCATATTATAAATCTTTGCTTCCAACAGGGGTATTTCCCAGATGAAATGAAAATAGCTACAGTTATTCCTCTCTATAAGGGTGGTAGTAGGACAGAACTAGGTAACTATTGTCCTATCTCCCTACTCTCAAGTATATCCAAAGTAATTGAAAAGTGTGTAAAGTCGAGGCTGGTATCCTATTTGGAAACACACCACATTTTATTCAGTAATCAATATGGATTTCGCAAAGGTATGAGTACATCCGATGCAATTTTTAGAGTAACAAGAGAAATTTTGAGCGAATTAGATAATGGGGACAAATGCTTAGGAATATTTCTGGATTTACAAAAAGCATTTGACACAGTTGACCATAGAATTCTAATGGATAAAATGGAAGCAATAGGAATAAGAGGTATTGCATTGTCATTCTTTGAGTCATATTTAAATTGTAGAAGACAAAAAGTTAGGCTTGATAAAAAGACAAGTGGACTATTGAATGTGAATATTGGAGTTCCACAAGGAACAGTGCTTGGGCCAGTTTTGTTCAATAAATCAATAAATGATTTATTAAATATAAATCTAGGGAATTGTTCCTTGTACTCTTTTGCGGATGACACAGTTGCTATAGTTTGGGGGGAAACTTGGCCAATCACCTTCCAGAGAGCTAATAAATGCTTTGATGTTATCAAGTCCTGGTTAAAGAATAGTCTCCTACATTTGAATATTCAAAAAACTAGATTTCTTCCCTTTTCATTGTCGTCCTCTGGATTGCCTCCAGATAATACTGACTGTAAACTAGTATCACATAATATAAATTGTGCCAGTCCATACAACAGCTGTGGATGTCCTACATTAGAGAAAGAAAATGAAATAAAATATTTAGGTGTAGTATTGGATGTACATTTACGGTGGAGCTCGCACATTTCATACATCTGTTCAAAACTTGGAAAGTCAATTTATAAATTTGTTCAATTAAGGAATGTCCTTCCTATCTATCAATTAAGAATGGCATTCTTGGCACTGATACAGTCAATTATCTGCTATGGTATTGTATCCTGGGGAAGTTGTGGGAGTTCAATTTTGCAACCTCTCATAATTCTTTATAAAAGAATAATAAAAATATGTTTAAAGAGACCCATAAGATATCCAACCGAAGTATTGTATAGAGAATTTGGCGTTTTTAGTGTTGATACCCTATTTGAAATAAATCTTTTGAGTTTTGTGTATTTAAGACGTTCAGAGTTTCCAGTTATGGATGAACATGTATATTCCACTTGTCGAAATCTTGCTAATAAATTAAAAGAACCCTTCACAAGAAGTAGAGTGGCCTCCTTACATGCTTTTGCTAAGGGACCACGACTTTTCAATAAACTGCAATCAGATATATCAGATGCACCCAGTTACAATTTGTTTAAGAATAGACTTAATCGCTTCTATGAAGAAAAACGTTTAATAGAGGTGTAATATTATTTACATTTTTTTGCTGTCTTCATTCAAATGTAATTTATTGTTAAAGATTCGTAATCCCATCTTGTGAAAAGCACACTGATTATTGTATAAAATTTACTTTATTGTTTGATACCTCAAAATTGTTATTGTATTATAATTAAGTTGACTCAACTAGAGAGCGAGACATCCCTCATCGCAGGTTTAGCCTAAAGAGGGATGCACTGTGGTTTTTTCTGTTACATGCTTAATATTATTATCTATGTTCAATTATTATGCTTAAGGTATGTATTTGTATTACCAATTGTAATGTTCAACCATTATGTTTAATGTATGTATTTATATTACCAATTATTGTAAAAATGCAGTGAAATAAACGAATTATTATTATTATCATTATTATTATAAATGATACAGCTGCATTTTGTAATAATTATCTTCAATGATGGAATGACGCCATTGTTGTCATGATGTGGAGAATTTACATCTACCTTGTCTTTGTGTCGTCTGCGAATCAGATAGCTTTTTGAATGCCGAGGCATACATGGAACGCGTCCACAAGGACGTACAGTGAATGCCGAGGCATGTGTACATACGATTGTTCGTGCGAATCTGTACGGCTTGCATTCACACGTCTGGACACTGTTCGCTGAGGCATGTGGGTGAACCGGAACCCTGTCGGTATTTTGGCGTGCGCAAAAGGCGCCTCGGGCGAGCATTGAATGTACGTGTGGACGCGTTTTTGTCATACGGGTGAGGCAAAACCAAAGACCTTAAAGAGATATCTTTAAGGTCTTTGGGCAAAACGTAAACATTGAAGGCGTCATAACCTAAATTCCAATGAATTAGGTTAATGAATGACAAATCAAATTTTGATTCAATAACTGAATTGTAAATTGTAGGATTTTTGTAATTTTGTAGGATATGTGGATTGTCAAATATTTAAATAGAAACATGCATTGAGTATATAATTTGCATCATGATTAACAAATTTAGAACTCCATAATTCAAGTGAAAAAAGGTTCTCTACAGGATTCCTACAAAAAAGTATAGCTCACATATTATCTTACTGTGGCTATCAAATCATCTTGTGTTTGTTTTATGTTATCAATCAGAGTTAGTAATTAAAATATTGTAATCTTCAATATGATATTATATGTTTTAGATAGCTAGTCTATCCATAGAAATATTTATCCAAACTTTGTACTAGTATTCCTTAAAGGTGAATCTTCAAGCTAATCTTTTGGAGAATCTTGTTTTGTCATGTGTATGAGCAAAGTTGGTTTAAAATGGGCAGCAATTCAGTATTTGATTCAATTTATGGCTAATTTCGTTAAAGGAGACTGTCAATTTTTTAGGACAGTGTTAAGTGCTTTGATTAGGTCATCAAAACTTCTGGAACTATTGTAGATTTTTTTTGAGATTCAGAATAGATATTGGAAACCAACAAATGAGTCGCCTAAAGACAAGAATCTCAAAGTTGGGGCCAATCATTCTTGTAAAGTTATTGCTTCTCTTATGATGGTATCATTTGTTTGGATAACTAGTTGAATTAGATTCAGTATATTAACAAAATAATGTTTTCACATCCTTATAAAGTTTGAATTGACAATATCTTATGTCATGTAGCAATTTATTTCCTTACTTCAACTAACAATCGTTCAACCCACCATCATTGTTTGTTAAGTTTCATTTTCGATTTTATTATACTTGTCATTGAAATAAATGATACAACTGCATTTTGTAATAATCATCTTCAATGATGGAATGACTCCATTGTTGTCATGATGTGGAAAATTTACATCTACTATGTCTTCGTGTTGTCAGCAAATCAGATAGCTTTTTGAATGCCAAGGCATACGTGGAAAGCGTCCACAAGGACGTACATTGAATGCTGAGGCATGTGTAAAGGCCTAAAGCTTCAAGCCTAGAGCCTTGTACACACGTCCGTACAGATTCGCGCGAACAATCGTATGTACACATGCTTCAGCATTCACTGTACGTCCTTGTGGCCTCGTTCCATGTATGCCTCGGCATTCAAAAAGCTATCTGATTTGCAGAGGACACGGAGGCATGGTTGATGTAAATTCTCCACAACATGACAACAATGGCGTCATTCCATCATTGAAGATAATTATCACATAATGCAGCTGTATCATTTTATTTTAATGACATATATAATAAAATCGAAAATAAAACTTAACAAACGATGTTGGTGGGTTGAACAATTGTAGGTTGAATTAAGGAAATAAATTGCTACATGACATAAGATATGAGATTGACAATTCAAACTTTATTAGGATGTCAAAACATTATCTTGTTAATATCCTTGTTAATTCAACTAGTTATTCAAACAAATGATACCATCATGAGGAAAGCAATAACTCTACAAGAAGATTGGCTCTAACTTTTAGATTCTTGGCATTAGGCAATTCATTTGTTGGTTTCCAATATCTATTCTGAATCTCGAAAAAAAGAAAATTTCTACAATAACTCCAGAAGTTTTGATGACCTAATCAAAGCACATAACACTGTCCCACAAAATTGACAGTCTTCTTTAACAAAATTAGTCATAAATTGAATCAAATATTAAATTGCTGCCCATTTTAAACTAACTCTGCTGTTCTCCAAAACCATGGTTGGCAACAAGACTTGTAACCTACTTGTGCCTTTGTGAAACGGGCCCCTGATCGGGTCGTTAGTTCTGGCCTTCTAGATTATCTCGTAGGCAACGACCGTAGACTAGACTAGACACTGCGATCTCTGGTTACATGAGTGAGTACCTAGTAGACAGTAGAGAGTAATGAAGTTTGAAAAATTATTTTCAGTGATGTGTATGTATAGTTTATTTTCTGGATCTCGTTAAGATACATAATACTAACGTAATAGAAGAGTTAACATTACAACAATAGACTTTACAAATTACAATAAATTCAAGTCAGACAAGCGAGTCTAGTGAGTATAATCGGTAAAAGGATTCCTCCTTTATTTTTTATGAATCAATAATAGGCTCCTATTCTGAAGTTTGGTACAACAAAGTAATAGTAGAGGCCTACTATATGGGTGGTAAAATTTATATTTGAAAGAACTAGTTTCATTGATCATACTTCAATTATTCATAGAATGTTCAACCACATGAGTTTCATATTTTTTTAGGTTAATAATATAGTCTTAGTTGAAAATATTCTCGTCGAATATTTCTTTCACTTCCAAATAATTAGGCTGCACATTAGTATATGGGCCGCGGAATCTAGCATTGAGACCTACATAGATCGATAGAGGAGATCAAGACGAGATCAACCATGTATAACATTGTTGTCGATTTCCAAGGATTAGCTGAAAAAACATGGCGGAAAGTTCAAAATTTTTATATCAATTTTTATTTTTAATAATTTTTTTTATGGCTATCTGTGCTATCTTATGTAAAATTTGACGAGGAATTCAATGAAACTAGGTTTCAGGTTCGTAACTTCAGTAGTTTTTGAGATATTGCAAAAAATGTGTGAAAAAGTGCAAATTTTTTGTTTAAAAAAGGTGAACCTGTTTGCATGGTGATTGATAGGTATTTTAAACTATTGGATTTAGTAGAATGATAAATTCTAAAGAAAAAATGTCCAGTCACTTGATTACCTAAACTCAAAATTGTTCGAGATATTTGGGCAAATAAAAATATTGCAACTTCATTTTTTGCTACCTAGGGAGAACTTAGGTTAGAAAAAGCTTAGATTGGGGAAAGCTTAGGTTAGGAGGAGCTTGGATCAGGTAAATATTAGGTTAGGGGAATCTTAGGTTAGGAAAAGCTTAGATTAGGGGAAGCTTAGGTTAGGAGAAGCTAGGGTCAGGAAAAGCTTAGGATAGGGAAATCTTAGTTTAGGAAAAGCTTAGATTAGGAAAAGCTGAGGTTAGGAAAAGCTCAGGTTGGGAAAAAAGCTTAGGTTAGGGGAAGCTGGGTCTGAGAAAAGCTTAGGTCTGGGAAAGATGGGTTAGGAAAACTTGCATTAGAAAGAGCTCAACTCAGGAAAAGCTTAGGTTAGGAAAAAAAGCTTAGGTTAGGGAAAGCTTAGATTAGGAAAAACTAAGGTTAGGGAAAGCATAGGTTAGGAAAGAGCTAAGGTTAGAAAAAGCTTAGGTTAGGGGAAGCTGGGTCTAGGGAAAGCTTGGGTTAGGAAAAGTTTGGATTAGAAAAAGCTCAAGTTAGGAGAAGCTTTGGTTAGGGGAAGCTGGGTCTAAGAGAAGCTTAGGTTGAGGAAAGCTTGGGTTGAGAAAACGTAGATAAGGAAAAGCTTAGGTTAGGAAAAAGTTGAGGTTGGGAAAAGCTTGGGTTAGGTAAAGCTTAGGTTAGGGGAAGCTGGGTTTGGGAAAAGCTTAGGTTGGGGAAAGCTTGGGTTAGGAAAAGCTCAGATTAGAAAAAGTTAAGGTTAGGAAAAGCTTAGGTTAGAGAAGGCTGGGTCTGGAATAAACTTAGGTTAGGAAAAGCTTAGGTTCGGGGAAGCTGGGTCTGAGGAAAGCTTAGGTTGGGGGAGCTTGGGTTAGTAAAACTTAGATCAGGAAAAGCTTAGGTTAGAAAAAATCTTAGGTTAGGAAAAGCTTAGATTAGGAAAAATCTAAGGTTATGAAAAGCTAAGATTGGGAAAAGCTTAGGTTAGGGAAGCTTAGGTTAGGAAAAGCTTAGATGAGGAAAAATCTAAGGTTAGGAAAAGCTTAGGATAGGGAAAGCTTGGGTTAGGAAAAGCTTACATTGGGAAAAAGCATAGGTTAGGAAAAGCTTGATTTGATTCAATTATTTTTACAATCTTTTAAAGCTTCTGAATTGCATTGGAAGCTGAATAAAATGTGATCCTCAATATCGGTCTGCACTATGCCTATGCAAACATATTGAACTCTTCTAAAGATAAAATACTACATTTTCTTGTATTTTTTCCAAATATCTTAATAATCTACAAAATTTTCTAACCTCAGATCTATTTTAATGAATTCCCTGCAAAAATCCCAATGAGATTCAACCAATTTAGTAGTCACTAAAAGTAGTAAAAAAAATTAAATTTGAGAATTGAAGAGTATTGAGTGTGCAATTTTTTTATTTTCCCAAATATCTTGAACAATTTTGAGTT
The DNA here is from genome assembly GCF_014356525.2 of Nilaparvata lugens. Lineage (NCBI taxonomy): Eukaryota > Metazoa > Arthropoda > Insecta > Hemiptera > Delphacidae > Nilaparvata > Nilaparvata lugens. Next base: position 52,581,523 of record NC_052518.1, read on the forward strand.
TAGGCTATCAAGTGACTTGTCATTTTTTCTTTAGAATTTATCATTCTACTAAATCCAATAGTTTAAAATACCTATTAATCATCATGAAAACAAGTTAACCTTTTTTAAAGCAAAAAATTTGCATTTCACTCCACATTTTTTGCAATATCTCAAAAACTACTGAAGTTACGAACCTGAAATTAGTTTCATTGGATTCCTCGTCAAATTTTACATAAGATTGCACTAGTTTTAAACATATTTTAGCCATAAAAAAATAATTGAAAATAAAAATTGATATAACAATTTTGTACTTTCCGCCATGTTTTTTCAGCTAATCATTGGAAATCGACAACAATGTTATACATGGTTGATCTCGTATTGATCTATGTAGGTCCCAATGCTAGATTCCGCGGCCCATAAACTGAAGTGCCCCCTGAATAACTTGACTCAAAACTATAATTTGATCAACTTAAATCGCATTTCAGATAATGAATGATTCATGGAAAAACATGTTCATTGATAACCATCCCAGAAAACAAGATTATACCTCTGCCATGTCTTTATTGGCACATTTGAATGTTGATGAGCTGAGGGAAGTCTTGAACGACGAGAGGAAATTTGAAGAACTTATTAAAGATGTAAAGGAAGTAAGTATGATTCTTTGAAAATGTTCTACTCCCGTTCTGGGTAGATCAAGAAAAGGATATTAACTTATTATTATTATAATTCCTTCGCTAGCATCTGCTTGTCATCTCAGCCTTTGGAAAACACTCATAATTATTGGCAGCGGTGTCTTAAGTCAATTCTCATTCCCAAGAATTTGCTATTCTCTAACTGAAATACTTCTGACTTGATCAGCGGTGATGTTGAAAAAATCATGAATTGCTAACCGAATCATAGTTGTAAACCTCATCATATCCTAAGATAAGATAATGATTGCTAAAATGTATAAACTGTACTGATTACTGAAAAGTGAAAACTAATTAAGATGAGTATGGAACTGGAAAGCTAGTATAACCTCTGTTCACGAGTAGTTAACTACAAGCGAATACTAGTTCCTATCAATAGGCTAAAATTATATGTAGAATTAAAGGTGCAATTCCTTAGTGGCCACGCGTCTTGACGCGCGCGTATATAAGCAGGCGACTCGAGTCGCGTCGTTACAGTTGTGACGGCTGGAGCACATAACCTATAAATTCATGAAATTCGATGATTCACTAGATGTGAATCGTGAAAGCAATATAGTAGCCAATACTTCTAACTCATTTGTCGCCATAACTTTTATGCAACATAAAAATCCAATGAGTTGTTGAATTTAATGAACGTATAGGCTATTATGCTTTAGCCTTGACGGCTGTAACGACGCGTCTCGAGCTGCCTGTTTAAGTAGAGCGTACACTACGTCGGTGGAGCGACGCGGCACGGAGAATTTCCGACCTGGAATTAAATACATGTGATCAAGTGTACCTCCGTGCACTAGAAGCGCGGCGCGACGCGGTTCCGACCCCGAAAAAGCATGGAGCTGGAAAAGTTTCTGGACTTTTCGGGGTCGGAATTGAATAAATATATAAAAAAGTTACTGGTTATCAAACGAGCGTTATCGAGTTCTCACTTTTGACTACTGAAGGCAAAAGTCGTTGTCCGTCTGTTTGTATGTTCTACAATATCTTCAGAATGGATTGATCAATCAGCTCCAAATTTTTAACATGTATTCATGTAACATAATTGTTATGATTCACCATTTAGTCATCTGAAGAATTTATTGCATGCAATGAATTATACTACAGTTTTACATTTCATTCATTCCAGTGCAGTTTGCACCCCCACCCAGAATCTATTACTACTACTAACACCTACTCTAGTACATGGGTTTCCCATAGTTGAGTAGTTTAATTTCCAATAGGATTAAATTACATGCTTTTTGTAGACCTATTGTATTGTATTTCAGATATTTTGTACTTTTTATGTTTTAATTGCTTGTTTGTGTTTTTTTAAGGAAATAAATTTATTTATTATTTTTTTATCATTTATTATTCATTCATAACATCAGCTGAAGCAATTTAAGAGCTATCACACGCTTTGGCACATGATTTCAGCTGGTTAATATACAACATAATTCATAACTTTTACATCTACAAAATTATATGGCTTGATATATCAATGTGCGGTTTCTGTCATTTATTTTCTTTTGAAACTCTGTATCAAAAAAATGTACAATGAATTTGGATTCATATTTAAAATTTTGAAGCGACAGAGTAATTTAATATTTGAAGAGTAATTTTTCACTTTTTATGATTGAGACTCAGAGCCGTACGGACGCCTGCTGCTGCCGCTTTCGTTATCTTAGATAGTACGGAGTTCGATAAAAGTGTTCTTGTTATGGTCTGCTTGAAATATTATTCTATAGACTTTATGTATTTTGTGTTGAATTACAAGTTTAATTATCACACAAATATAATGGCCGATATCTGCAACGTATGTCTGAAGTCACTTAAGAACGTGAAAGTGAAAGTGTTGTGTAGTGACTGCAATAAGAGTTTTCATGGGAAGTGCGTCAACCTATCCGCCGACGACGTGAACTATTTGTCAGATCAGGGTGACGTGTGGCGATGCACGCCGTGCTCCCAGCTGCGACGCAAGAGTATGGTGCTCGAATCCAAATCCACTGTCACATATGATGACATTTTTAAACTAGTCAACAAGCTCAAGGAAGATATCAAGCGTGTGGAAACTAGTCTCGGCACTTCGTTAAACTCTGTCACGAAGAGCTAGCTGAAACTAAAAAAATCGTAAAGGACCAGAAGGAGGAAATCACGAAGTTAGTCGAAACGATTAATGAGCTTCGAGGTGAAAATAATGGACTTCGTAAGAAGATTGCTGATCTCAAGTTGAGGATCGACGAGGCTGAGCAGTATTCGCGACGCAATACAATCGAAATTCACGGCGTACCAGTGCAGAAAGGAGAAAATGTTGTCACCATAGTCAAAGATGTTGGCCGATCGCTTGTTTCCCGGTGAATGATTCGATGATAGACGCCTGTAATCGCCTGCGTTCCAAGGTGGGGTCCGGAAGGCATCCTGGCATTATAGTCAGGAAGGTAAGGAGGCTGGATGCAAAAGAGCTGCTGCAGAAACGACGGGTGAAGAGTAATTTCAACACGCACGACATCGGTCTGACGGCGAAGCCAGCGGAGCCGGTCCACCTGAATGAGTGCTTATCACCAGCCCGGTGTGCCTTGTTCAGTGCGGCTCGAAAAGTGAAGAATGAAAAGAACTATAGCTATTTATGGGTTAGAGGTGGAAAAATTTTTCTTCGGAAATAACAGGGTTTATCTGCGATCACGGTCACGAAAATGGAAGATGTAGGAAAACTGTAAGTCTCTTCAAATTCTTAATGTATTTGTTTTATAAATTCCCTATATTATTTTTTTTTCGGTAAATTTACAAAATGTATTTACTTTTATAACAATTTTTTATTTGAGTTTCTGGTTTCAATTAATGTTTTCTTTAGAACTGTCAATGGTCAAAATGTAATAGGCCTACTCATTTTATGGTCTTGGGTATTATTCAGAGTTATTGTTCAGAGACTTATTGTTATTCAGAGTTCAAAGTAAATTTGAATATTAAATTCTGTACATATTCATAGACACTTCAGATTTGCGTATTTGAATTGTGTGTTTCAAGGAATATATTAGTCGAATTGGTTAAAAGTAAAATAATAAGAATTAAATTTAATACTCATATATGATTGTAGTCAGTGTTTAGTATTTTTAAATCAAAATATTAGAAGTCTTAGACAGAACTTTGATTTGTTTTTGAGTGAGCTGAATAATATGAAAGTGTCTCCGGACTTTATCATTTTGACTGAAGTTTGGATATCTACAGATGAGATAAATCTGTTTTGCATCGATGGGTATAATTCCTCTGGTTTCTGTAATGATAATTATGGAGCAGGAGGCGTTGTTGTTTATGCCAAGTCCCGATATAGATGTAGCGTAGTGAAAGGTGTAGATATACAGTCAGCCGATTGTTTGCAGCTCTCCTGCTATGTTGATAGCACTGAATTCATTATTTTAGCAGTGTACAGATTACACAGTATTCCGTTAGCACAATTTATCGAAGATATCGATAACTTAATTACTCTTTTCAAAGGAAAGAATTTAATTTTCACTGGAGATATCAATTGTAATATTTTGCTTGATGACAGATTATCTGATTCTTATCTCAGCCAGATGGCTAGTCACGGATTAAACTGTCTTATTGATAAACCAACTAGAATAGTAGGTGATACCCAAAGTTGTTTAGATCACTGTTTTATCCGATTTAGCCAATTAAAATCTATAGTTAAATACAATGCACATATATTACACCTTGAAATAACTGATAATTCAATGATAATTCTAGAACTGGAAGTAGGAAGGAGTTGTAATATAAAAGATTCAAGTAATAAAAGTAACTTGGTGATAAACTTCAATGGATTGGAAGCCGAATTACAGAGGCTGCAATGGGAGAGCGTTTTAGATAAGAGTTCTGTTTCAGCTGCTTTCGATTTATTCATCAGCCAGTTATCAGATCTGATAGAAAATTGTAAATATAGTAAATCTAAAAATAGTTCCAATGCACTACCTGATAAATTAACTCCATGGATTTCAGATTATTTACTTAGAGGTATTGATAGGAGAAAAAATTGTACAAATTGATGATTTTAAGACCATATGATGTAAATGTTAAAGAGTATTACAAATCAATCAGAAACAGGTTGAAATCTGGTTTGAGGAAAGCTAAGGAAGAGTATTACATTAATAAATTTGATGATTGCTCTGGTAATGTGAGGAATCGATGGAGAATAGTAAATAGATTAATAGGAGAACAAGAACCCAAGGTAGAAGTTACTAGGTTAGTAGTAAATTCGCAGACTATCACTGACAAAGAACGTATTGCCAAAGAATTCAATTCATTTTTTATTAACGTCTCTCAACAGTTACGAAACTCAGTTATTTTTACAGAAGATCAAGAAGAAATAGATTCCCGCTTCACTTATAAAGCTATGCCACATTCATTATTCTTATTTCCGACTTGACGAAACAGAAGTTTTAAAAATAATAGCTGGTCTAAAAAGCAATAAAGCCCCTGGAATTGACAACATTAATAGTTTATATTGTGAAAAAATTGCCATTCATATTGCTGGAGTTCTGAGTGAACTTTTCAATTGGAGCATGAAGACTGGTGAATTTCCTTAATGTTTGAAGATTGCAATTGTGATCCCAATCTTCAAGCATGGTAACAGAGAAGAATTGAATTGTTACCGCCCAATATCGCTGTTGCCTGTTTTTGCCAAGATTTTCGAAAAGATAATAAAAATAAGATTAATAAGTTTTCTCAAAAGATTTGATTATTTTAGTAAAATTCAATTTTGTTTTAGAGAGGGCTTGAGCACCGAGATGGTCTGGTTACATTTCTTGAGGATATTTATAATAGTATTAATGAAGGTAAAAAATGCTCAGCCCTGTATGTAGATATCACTAAAGCATTTGATACAGTAGACCACTCAATATTATTGAAAAAGTTGTATGCAGCAGGAGTACGAGGTTTACCTTATAAATGGTTTGAAAGTTACCTCACGAACAGAAAGCAGTGTGTAAGAATTGGTGGATGTTATAGTAAGTTTGAAAGCATTGTATATGGAGTGCCCCAGGGTTCTGTATTAGGGCCTATTCTAATTCTTGTGTATATCAATGACCTATGTAATGCTGAACTAGATGGGAAATTGACTGCTTTTGCAGATGATACAGCACTTACATATTCAGAAATTGATTGTGATGCATTATATGTGAAAATGAGTGCCGACTTGAGAGTCTTAAACTACTGGTTTAGTAAGAATTACATGGTAATGAGTGAAAAAAACTAAATATATGATTTTCAACCTAAGAGGAAATCTATTCTTTAATACACCATTGTCGTATCACCGTTACTCATGCGCTGCTATAGATAACTGCAACTGCCTGATAATTGAGACTGTGAGCAATATTAAATACCTTGGTCTAGTTATTGACTCAAATCTATCTTGGAAGAAACATGTAGCTGAATTAAAAAAAGAGTTCTGTAGAGGGATTAGGAGTTTTTACATGTTGAGAGAGCTGTGCCCCACTGGTGTGATGATAAATGCTTATCATGCTCTCATTAGTTCCAGGATGAGTTATGGGCTCGTATTATGGGGTGGGACTTATGTCTCAACACTTTATCCTATCATAATTTTTCAAAAGTCCTTCATTCGTATTATAACCAGAACACCTAGAACTGATCATTCATGGCCGATATTTGTTCATCTCAAGATACTTCCAATAAGAAATCTTTATGTTTATGAAGTATTGAAGCTTTTTTTTCTTAGGAGTTTGAATGAAAATCTCATTAGAGATGTGAGATATAACTTTAGACGGTTTATGGTTCAGGTTCCACAATCGAATTTAACGATATTTCAACATTCATATAATTTAATGGTCCTAGATTGTTCAATCTAGTGACACAATATCTAAATTGCCAGGAACTTTCACATTCATTTCTGAAATGTTTGAAAAACTACCTGCTCAGTGTTAATGACTGTGAATCATTTCTGAAAATTGTAAGATGTTATTCTTAAATAAGAAATTTCATCATTTATTATTATTATTAAATCCTAAATAATAATCTAATCAACGTATCCTTTCTTAGAGTATGCATTTTGCACTGTAAATGTTCTATTTTTGGTTTTATCTCTGTATGCCTTTTATTTTTCATAATGTAATTACTTCATCCTTGTTTTCATGTGATGGGCTACCGTAGCAGAAAAAAATGTATTTTCTTTTAAGTCATAATAATGCCAAGCTTATTATGCCAAGTTTATTTATAGCCTTACTCCTCTGTGTATTTTTAGTTGTTTTATTAGGAGTAGTAGGCCTACACCCCAATCGGGCTTATGCCTAGGGTTGTCCACTTTTATTCCACATTTTATATCTTTCTCTTTTATTCTGTATTATGTTTGTTTGTGAAATAAATGAATTGATTGATTGATTTTTCATTTTGCCACGCCGTCTTTTTTGACATTTTTTGAAATATAAAAATTTAAATAAAATTCTTTAATGTTTTTCACTGTCAGAAGCATAATCCAAAGCAAAACAGTTCCTTACATAGAGCCTTAGGGAGCTTTTAAATTTGACTATGTAAATGATGACGTAATGGAATTGATAGTAAAAATAAGAACATATTTAATTTGGTAATATGCTGATTTTAATTGTTTATTCATGTTCTTGGGTACAGTCCTTAAATGAGTTCAATTTCAATTTACAATACATAGGTTATACAAAATAATAATAATGACAATGACTCGCCCTTTTTAGAATACATAAAATATTAATAATAGAATCTGATGATTCTAATACATTTTATTTAATTTTTCTGTCAATTCATATGAAAAAATAATATTAGCCCACAAAGTGTGTCAAGTTTGATTCCCAATTTAATAACATTTAATCGTTTCAAAACTACATTTCATCTTCACATTAATTACCACATTTTCTCTTTTCAACTATATCACTTTACATTTTAATTCAAGATAAACCTTTAATAATAAAACTGCACTAGCTAAATCTTTTTACACACTACAATGATGTTGGTTGAACTTCTACCTCACAAAAAATACAAAACAGAACAAGACTTGGCCCCTTTCCCTCCAGTTTACAACTGCCATAACCTCTTATACCACTCTTCCCTCCAAATATTAGAATAATTCTTTTTGTTATTTATTTACTGTTCAAATTTAATAAAAATGCTATTTACTGGATTTAAATTTCTATTTGGCTTTTTGTTTATTGTTTTATTGAAATCCTGAAAATGATAACATTATGTAAAATTTGTGTTAATGTAATTGGTACAATTCTTTTGATTTATTTAATAAAATTATCAATTGTTTCATCTTTTAAAGTGTTTTATTTATTTATTTTTTAATCTTAGTATTGGAAACTTTTTTTATTTAATAACTTTGTTGTGTTGGCATCTAACTTACAAACATTATTTTGAATTATCAATGATACATCGACAAATGAACTTTCAACTATCGATATTTCTCTATTTGATTATACAGTATCGATAAATTAAAATTCAGTGCTAAATTAAAATTACCTATTTATCTTTTTAAAAAGTAACATTATTATTTTAAATAGGATTCCTAATAAAACCTACTGTTAAATTGTAACAGCTGTACTGTTAATTCAGCTGTTTTCAGAATTTTCATCAACTCTTTATTATTGAAAGTTGAACAGTTCTTGAGCGAGTTATAATCCATTATAGTGCATAATTCACAACTTGTACATCTACAAAATGATATGGCTTGATATATCAATGTGCGGTTTCTGCCATTTTTTTTGAAACTCTGTATCGAAATAATGTATCATGAATTTGGATTCATATAAGCATATCTAAGATGTTGAAGCGACAGAGTAAGTTAATATTTGAAGAGTAATTTTTAATTTCAAATTAGAACTCTACTTCAACAACTCTAACTTGTAACTTCAAAACAACTAACTAAGTTCATTGAACAACTTCTAATTTCAACAACTATGTCTTAATTCAAATCGCAATCGACAAGTTACGTCACGACTGACTAATCCAAAATGGCGTCGCGCCGCGCTCGTAGCGCACGGACCTTCCATTTTCCGCTCTCCCGCGCGCCGCGTTGCGCTGCCCCACCGACCTAGTGCACACGCAGCTTTATTCTTTTCTCAGACGGCGCGTGTCGACACGTCTCCATGGAATTGCACCTTTAATTTTACTTATTATTACTACAGCCTACTGATAGGATCAAGTATTCGCGTGTAGTTAACCACTCGAGAAAAGTGTTTCTGCTACTTATGTGCCAGTATTCATCAGTACTTACTCATCTTGCAGGTCATAATATGCTAGTGTTTCACCATTAATCTTGGTCATTGGATATCGTTTCATGCCCTTTGAATCCGATATCTTTCCAAAACCATTGATTTTTGAAGCCTATTCGTGAAATACTGGTTATAAAAATGCATTATGCAATCAGGGTTTAGAGAAATTTATCCTCTCTAGACTCCAATAAAGTATCTGATGAATGGATTCACAAACAGAAAGCTACCGTACACCATAACACCATAACCTGTTAATCTAATAGTAATCTACCACAGAGAGAATGGTGTAATATAAAAATAATTGAATTATGGCAATATAATTGCTCTTGAATTTATTATTTATTAATCCTCTACAAGTTCAGTTGTATTCGTCCTGTTTATGTCTACTGGCTATCTTTGGCGCTACTATCGTCTATAGATTTTACAGGTGCAAAGAGCAAGTTATAACTGAAATAATGAGTAACTCTTGTGAACCAAACCAAGAGCTTTAATCAAATCAAAATTCGTGTACATCACATAACAGAATAGGCCTACTGAATAAGACTGATAACATGTAAACTGTTTATTATTATTGCTTGTTTCCATAGAGACTGATTGGTCATGTGCTATTTATCATATCAATAACTTCGTTCGAGAAGATCTGATGATTCTTTGATTACTTTATTTTTGAGGTAACCCTATAGAAAAAATCTGGTGTAATACACTCAAACAATTTTTTTTGCTCATTAAACTGTTAGCCTAATTCTTAAACGAGAATGATTTAGGGGGATAACATAATGACGATTGGCGGCTACATATACTACGATCATAATAAATTGTTTTCAGAGTACATTTTCCTTTGTGTAAATTTTGGAATTCGATGATTTTTCCAAAGTCGTCAGAACAGCTGTTCTACAGATGAAATATCTCGACTATGTATTCTTCTGAATAAACTGCAAATCTAATGTACAAAGGCATCTTCTTACACAGTTTACATTGTAGATAACTATGGCTTTTCAGTGTTTTGCTTAGTCTAACACTCGGTGTTACCAAGTCATATCTATGTCTTGTACTAAATGTATGAACTGTATCATTGGAAGTGAACTGATTTGAATTTTCCTTGACATAAATCAAGTTTTGAAAAATGAAGATAAATGCCAAATAGTCCAGGCAATGAATGCTCCAAAAAGGGTATAGAGGGAAATGTTTGGAAGATAATTTTTGACTGCAGTTCTGTTAAGGGTAGTAAGGAGGTAAACATATCAAAAGTCCCCACCCCTACCCCCTGTACTAAGGGGGTGGGGGTGGTTCAAAGGTACCATTTTTTTGTTTCGTGCATATAACTCAAAAACTATGTATCTTAGATAGATAGGGGACTCTTGATATGTTCTCCTAACTAGTCTCAAAAAAGCTGTAAAGTCAAAAATTGTGTTTAAAACATTCTTTCAAAATTCCTTTGTCAATTGGTTTATTGTTGCAAAACTGGAGATTTCACACTCAACACTAAAGCTACTGCAACAGGTGCAGGGAAATTTGTAAATGTGTGAAATTATACATCAAATTGAAGAGAATTTGATGCTCTATAAGCTCATAATTAGCATGGATTTTTCCCATCAATTCTCAAAAAGTTATAAGAGAGAAAATTGAAAAAAAAATTGGAGGCAAACGTGTTTTCTTCAAAAATGTCACACCTTCAAGAGCAGATAAGATATAGAGAAGAGAGATAAAATATAGATAAGTATAGAGAAGATATAGGAAATGTTGTGAGATGAATATTGTAGGAATCATGTAAGCTTTAATTTTGTATATAACAGTGATAACAGTAAGATACATCATTTTCGAGTTACATGCGAGAAACCAAATAATGGTACCTTTGAACCACCCCCATCCCCTTAGAATAGGGGTTAGTGGTGGGGACTTTTGATATGTTTACCTCCCTACTATCCTTAATAGAACTGCGGGGTCAAAAATTGTCTTCCAAACTTTTGACCCCGCAGTTCTGTTTAGGGTAGTGAGGAGGTAAACATATAGAAAGTCCTCACCCCTACCCCCTGTGCTAAGGGGGTGGGGGTGGTTCAGAGGTACCATTTTTTTGTTTCTCGCATATAACTCGAAAACTATCTATCTTACGAAAACTATCCATCATACATATAACTGTTATAATAATATACAAAATTAAAGCTTACATAATTTCCACATAACTAACTATTCAAAAATAAGCTTGATAAATTCGCTACACTTCTTGTTCAGTGGAATTTCGTGATATTCTCAACAGCTCCCGAGATATTCGCTCTTGAATGTGTGTAATTGTTAAAATAACAGGTTTTTATCCAATATTTTGCTCTTTCAGGACTTATAACTTTCCAACAATGCATCGTAAAAATTGATGCTTATCGTTGGTTTGTAGAGCATTGAATTTCTCTTTGAAATGATGTATTTTTTCACTATTTCAAGTTTTCCTTCCATTGTTATAAATGCTTCAATATAGGGGATGAAATTTTCATTGTTGCAACAATTGATCGTTTGACAATGAAATTTGAAGGGGGTGTATGTGACATAATTTTTGACTTTGCAGCTTAATTTATACTAGTTGGTAGGTAAACATAGCAAAAGTGCGAATTTTTATGTTGAAGGTGTGGAAACGCTGAGTTGTCACTTATTGCATATTTGAAAATTTTACTCCCTTAATTGAAGCTGTTATAACATTAAAAGGAAAACTTGGAATAGTGAAAATACATCATTTCAAAGAGAATTCAATGCTCTACAAACCAACGATAAACATCCATTTTTACGATGCATTGTTGGAGAGTTATAAGCCCTGAAAGAGCAAAACATTAGATAAAAACCTGTTAATTCAACAATTACACACATTCAAGAGCGAATATCTCGGGAACTGTTGAGAATATCACGAAATTCCACTGAACAAAAAGTGTAGCGAATTTATGAAGCTTCATTTTTGAATAGTTAGTTATGTGGGTTGAACGTATTGTTCTCAAGATATGAACGTCGGAGCAAAACACTGAAAAATGCAACTTTTAAATCACCCTCATCCCCTTAGCACACGGGTTAGAAATGGGGACTTTTGATATTTTCTCCTCCTAACTAGTCTCAAAAAAGCTGTAGAGTCAAAAATTGTGTTTAAAACATTCCTTCAAAATTCCTAATGGTGGATCCGATTCCTATTAGGATCATATTTGTCACCCTTCTTGAAAATGGGTGTAACCTTGGCCAATTTCAAACAGTCAGGAAAAACACTAACAAACAATGAGGTAAGTTATAGGTATTAAAAGCTCATCAATAACATTTTTGATAACAAAATTAGAAAAACCATAGACATCCCCACTCTTTGACGAACTAATATTACATACAATATTTTTTATATAAGCAGTATCAACCAATTTCCAATAAAAATTTTTCTGTCAAGTGATTCAGGTGATTTACATTTTTTCAGCATCTCTTCAAAGAGCTCTGAATCCTCATTACTTGACCCAGCCCCCACCCAGTGATCAAAATGATCATTCAGAGTGTTTGGTGAGAGTGGAATATCCTTAGCTCTTTCTGTTTGAGCAGAACCAGATTAATTTTTAACTATTTTCCATGCTGCCTGACATTTATTATGAGAATTGACAATAAAAGCATCATTAGCATTTCTTTTTCATATCACAACTATATAATTATATAGCTTGGCGGTACAATTTTCTATCGTTTTTTTAATTTATTGTATCCACTTCGCTTAGATTATTTTTCCATATGGCATAGAATATCAACAAGACTGTCTTCACTTGTTTAATCTGAGGAGTGAACCAGTTATTTGATTTTCTGTACCTTTTATTTTTATCTTTTGCAGTTATCATTGGACAGAGAATTGTAGTGGAATGTTAACATGCAAATGCAAAGTTAACATCCATTGTATTATACACATCAGACCAATTCACCTCTCTCAGGCAATTCACCAAATTACCAAGACTATTTGTAGAGATCAAGCGTTTCATTTTTTTCTTTATAATTTTGTTGGAATTATTATTCTGCGTTTTACGTCAGCTCTTATGGCTGAAAAGACAGCCCAAACAGCAGCATGATCAGAAATTATAGCCTCTTCAGTAAGAAAGGAATAAATAGATTCTTTCCTAATGTTAGTAAAAATATTATCCAGGCAAGATGAATTTCTTGTTGGTCTAATATTAACTGGATGCAAGTCGAAAGATCTGAGCATATCTAAAAAATAGTGAGTATTATTATCAAATTGAAGATTGTTTATGTTAAAATCGTCAGCCAATGCTAAAAAATAATACTTATATTGACTAATCTTCACCAATAAATTTACCAAACAACTAATAAATTCATTAACCTTAGAGTCAGGTGTGCGATAAATTGCTAAAATAATGAAATTCAGATCTGGAAACCTTACCGCAGTGGCATGATTCCGGGTTCTCATTGTGGGGTCCGTATCACAGAGACAAGTTCTCACAGAGACAAGTAGTGTTTTTGAACGATATTAGTGTCACAGAGACAAGTTTCATAGGAACAAGTATTTTTATAAATGGCAGTCTCACAGGAACAAGTTCCCACAGAGACAAGGTGAGTCTCACAGAGACAAGGTGAGTCTCACAGAGACAAGGTCAGTCTCACAGAGACAAGGTCTGTCTCACTGGAACAAGTAGTGTCACTGGAAAAAGAAGAGGGGTGGAGTCCCATTCGAACAAGTGGAGTGTCACAGAGAAAAGGTCAGTCTCACAGGAACAAGGTTGGTGTGGTGTGTTGCCTACACATGAAGATGAAGGCATTCCATTTGCTCTAATAAATTGGATGTCATCTGTTTTTTAATATAATGGTGACATGAATAGAATAGAATGACTGCCTTCATTTTTCTTAGAGAGCGAAGTTAGGGCGCAGTCGACCCTCTCTTACACTCAACTCTCTATCAAGTATTATAACAATACAAAAAATATTACAAATAATATGATTAAAAACAAACAATAGTTAAGTTATCTACTTATTTAAAATAATAACAAATTTTGAATTATTGAAAAGAAAGAGAAAAAAATGACATTGAAAATAATACTTAACAATGCTGAATAATAGTATTTTCTGATACTTCATCACTTTAGTAAAAAATAAGACACTACAGAGTACAATACAGTAGACCTACATAGCAACTGAAGTGTTTGCCATATATTCCATTTCCTACTTATTATCACTATGTAAATCTCGAAGTGGTTAAGTAAATTACATTATGATTTATTTAAATAGTAAAATGGAATCTTCCTTCAATCAACAAACAACGCTCCTTCAATCCACGTGACATACATATATAAATATATAATCTACATAATTATGTAAATAATGTGGTGACATCATTTGATGCCAGCTTTAAACGTTTCTCCTGTGGAGAAAAAATGATGAATTTAGTGGACTGTTTAGTGTATTCTAGACATTTAGATTCAAATCTACATAGCAATTGATTCCCCTTCTCATCCAGGATATTTGTGGTTTCTTAAAATTTAAATTTGTTGACCGAGCGAAGTGAGTTCTAAGATTCAAGTCGACGGTTTTGCATTTCTCTTCATGTTTATATGTTCTGCAATTACGGCGAAACACAGCAATAGATTACCATGAAATTTGACAGGTATATTTCTTTTTAAATTGTGCCTCGACATATATACAAGGTTTGTTGGAAATTTTGCATTTTAAGGTTAATACAATGGGTAAAGTCTCCTTCGAACGCCAATATTACAGTAAAAATCAGAATAGAGTCATCCATAATAATTCAGCTGTTGAGTGGATTTTTAATTGCATGCAATAACGCATGCAATTAATATATCAATGTAACTTAGTAAAAAATCAGCTGTCGTGTTGACTATTCATTGCATGCAATGACGAATGCAATTAATAACGGAGAGAAAACATAGTATTTTCTCTGGACCTTTATCTGCTTTCAACTCGGGCTGACCTGTTGCCAGTGTGTTGAAGGAGATTAGCTTTTGATGTTAGCATATTTTTGATACACTAACCCCAACAGCCATTAGCCGTTTTCACACCGACATCTTGCCGACACAGCATACAAACAGGATTTACTCTTATGAACAGTATGAGACGAGGCTGTGTTTTATAACTGCGCGAGGTCTACTGTTCATAGAACTACTAGTCCAGGATTAAAATGTCGTTTTACAAAAATCATCAAATATTTAATAATTCAATACAATGATACATGTACAAATGTAAAGCTGACTAGCACCGAGGTAGAATCAATTTATTCTTAAATGATTTGAAATATATTTCAAGTTGTTAGGCTTCATTTATTCATTGAACACCTATTTTATCATTATGGGTTATCAGAACCTATTAGAATTATGTAGATTGCCTTTAATGAATAAATTGATTTCCATGTAAATGTATTTCTACCAAACACCAAAATAGCTATTTAAATGTGACTTTCAATTGTTCAGGTTAAGACCAAATTTTGATACTGCAGTAACTTATACATAAGTGATATCAATGTAAGAAAGAAAAGATTATATACTTCTAGATGGATGGAACAATATTGGAAAGATGTAATATTAGAAAGATGGTATTTGAATACACACCCCTGACTGCTACTGTATGGGAGTACCACCAGTAATTTATAAATTTTCAATTCAAGAAAAGAGTGGTCATAGATAAAATAGTGTACTCAACGGTTATAATCTTCTCCTATCTATATTTTTTCTTATTATTATTTCTCATCTTCTTCCTTCTACTTCTTTTGTCTCCTTTTTCTATTATCTTCTTCTTCTCGCTTGTTCTTCTTCTCCTCCTGTCGCATCTTCTTCTTCTTCTTCTTTCTCTAGCTTTGTCCTGCAACGACTGTTTTGTTTTTGTATTATGGAGTCCCTTTTGTATAAGGTACCAAGAACAATAACAGGGATATTTCCAGGGCTCTAGAGAATAATAATACTTATTCCCTATGTCGTTTTGCTAAGTTGAAACATGTAGCAACGTGAGTTGAAATGTATAAGTTGACTTAAATTTTTGAAGGCTGATCTTCGAATTGATAAAATGACGACTTTATAGAAACATAATCACAAGCAAATCCCTAAGAACATAATGGAGACTATTCCTTTCAACAGAATAGTGTTCCATCATCATTATCATTATCCTCAAATGATACGAGTCGATCCATTCGATCCATTTGGCGTATTCACGCCGATCCATTTCAGTAGACATAGTAAGACAGTTCAAGGAAGCTTTTTTGCTCGAAATCCCCTCCCCCCTCTCCCCCCTCGTCCATCCCGCCTCCCCTTCCCCCTGCCTGGAGGGTGGGGGGTGTTCTAAAAATAGATTTCCCCTCTCTCACCCTCTCTCTCTCTCTCTCCCTCTCCCTCTCCTTCTCCTTCTCCTTCTCCCTCTCCCTCTCTCTCTTATCTTATCTAATCTAATCTTATCTAATCTAATCTTATCTTATCTAATCTAATCTAATCTTCCCCTCCCCCCAGTGAGGAGGAGGAGGGGGATGAAGAAGGAGAGAGTGATCTCTCTCTCTCTCTCAGTGAGGGAAAAAATAATTTCCCTCTGAGGGGAGTGAGGGAAAAAATAATTTCCCTTTGAGGGAAAAATTCTCTACTGACAGATTAAAGTGAATCCATTCGCTGTCAAATTAAAGTGAATCCATATTTCTACATCTAATGCTGTCAAATTAAAGTGAATCCATATTTCTACATCTATACTGTCAAATTAAAGTGAATGCATATTTCTACATCTAATGCTTAATAATAATAATGGTTTGCTTTCCACCTGACTAGGTGGAATTGAGAATTCAATTGAGAATTCATTGAAAGTTGTACAATCAAAATTCTCACTCATTTTTGATCTTATTAGCTTGAGCGATTAGAGGCAAGTGGCAAGTGTGTGTCTTAAATGAAAGTACATCGCGTGCTACACAAACTTTCCTTATCAACATGTTGATGGTATTAACTTAATGGATACAATAAGAATGCGTGCTACGCCCCCCACTTTCCTTATCATGATGGTGATGACAAACGCTTAATGGCTAGCGCAAGCCAGCGCTCCGCTCAAGGTTTTAGAGAGAGCAGGATACGCCCCTCGTTTCTCTGTCTCTCACAAGTAGCAGTCGGAGATTGAGCAACTCAGCCGTCTAGCCAGATGGCACATCTGCTCTCTCCTTCTTTTACTCACTCCATCTCTTACTGGCACCCTTCCTTCTAAATTCCTTTTTTGCTATTCTCTATTATGAAAGGCGAGTGAAGCAAGAATACAGACAACGACTAACTAAGTTTCATTTTGATCGACCGTTCCTATACTGTCAGATTAAAGTGAAACCATATGCTTCTCTCTGCGCAGCGATCTTTGCGTTACGAAAGGCTAGAGAACGAGAATTTAAACAACACCTTTCTAAACTCTCCTTTGATCGAGCGTACTCTACTGCCAGATTAAAGTGGAACCATGATCTGCACTCTGATCTTTGCAGCTACGTGTTACACCGCTTACCAGTCTTTTTGAGATTTTAAGTTTTCGGGGTCAATACGACCCCTTTGTACTGTGCCAACCCCATTTTTTCTGTAATAATTTCGGCTACCTGATTTTCTGTAAGGTTATGTTGTTTGGCCTCTATCCAGTTCATATGAAAACTAACCTGGGAATATCTGGACACGATATCATGTGCTATCCTGTGTATGAATAAATTAAGATAATCTATGAATGGAGCCGAACACTGCAGTCTCATGACGGTGCCCTCTTCCAAATTTTTAATTACCTCAGCTATTTCATCACGAACGCTTTTCACAACGACTTCCATCTCGTTTTTCTTAATAAAATCTCCAATATCATTTCTAGTTGCATACTTTTCTGCAATTTGATTAATCAGAATAGCAATGGCATCTTTTGTAATGAATTGTTCAATACCGTCCATAATATTAGCTTTTATTGCACTCGCCATTTCAGATAATCATTTTTCAAACTCTTCCTTTGTTAATGAAGAACTAGTCAATTTCTGCAAAGTAGATTCTAAATATTGCTTATCAATTAGTGATGGATGTGTTCCATTTACTTTAGTAAACATTTCTGTACTAAGCTGTTTCAATTTAGTATTGAGATTGTTTCTGTCCAGCACCTCCAAATTCTTAATTTTATCTGATATGGCTTTTAATTTCTCATCTAAATAAGCTTTATCAACTTTATCGTTGTTAATACTCACCAACTGGGATGAAAAGCTGTCAGTTTTCACTTCTCCTAGAGCAGATTCTAAAGTTAGAGTTCTCTCTGCAATAGCTTTATCGATATTAGCACTGAAATTTTGTAATGAACTTAGAATATGTTCTCTTTCAATTATGCTCACTCCAATATTCTTTGTATTTTCCGAAACGAGTTTGGTTATTTGCGAATCTAAATAAAATTTCACAGCTTCACTGATTCCTTGTTGATTTATCGATTCGATTATCTTCTGCGTTATCGAGTCAATATCACACGTAAGATTAGCAACAGCAGCCCCAGCACTAGGTGTATCAATTCGACCAAATCGATGCAGAGTCATTGTAACACTAAACAATTAGTTTTGCTTCTTTTAGCTCTTCAATTATAGACGCGATCTCAACATCATGTGCAGTGTTGCCAGAAGCTTTTGAGGAATAGAGTAAATTTAATCTTTCCACTAATTCGTCAAAATTATCAAAGTATTGATAAATTCTATCATGAGAATTATTTTTCGCAAATTCCAATAAACCCCATCCCTTCTTTTTACTAATTTTTTTACTGGGAAATAACTTCTGAATCATTTGCGATTTAATTCCCTGATTTCGTTTAACATACCCTCTTCGATCTAAATGTATGCCTGTAAGTGTTAAGATTTTTTTATACTTATCCAGATCTCTCTGATTATAAAGATTCGAATTCGGTCTTGAAGTGAATAATAACTCAAGTAGACCGTGTGTTAAACGAAATCTTTAATTATTAATATCTAACCATTGTCGAATATTACTTGCTGATTTCCAATATAATACACGTCATCTTTAGAATTGTATGAATATTTTCCTTCCTTTATATCACATTCTTTCAAAATTGTAACAAAATTATGCAGTTTACGATTCCAAACTGTATGACAAAGTTTACTGAAATCTTTATAAGAAATATCTCCTCCAACATGATCTCTGTGAATTAATTTGAGACTCAATAAATCCATCTTAAAAATTATAATCATATTTGCATTGTCTCTAGTGAAATGTTTCTGTGTAGCTCCATAACTCTGAATTAAATATGCTGTGTCAATATTTCGATGACGTCCCATAGTAAAATATTCTCTTATCTGTGGCACATTGCTCAGTTGTAAGTCATCAAAAATTACTAAGCTATATTCAGGGATAAGGTTCGGATGGGGAATTTGGCTCACATCCTCTTTCATGTGAAATCCGATATTTTTCAAACCTGCAAATACCTTCTTGAGAAAAACTTATTTTGGTTGATATAAGCTCTTGCTAAATAAGTAAATGTGCTTAAATCTTAAGCCATTTTCAGCAAATACTAAATTAAATAAGAGATTTGTTTTTCCTCCAGCACTGGGAGAAATAATTAACATTCTTGCATTATGAGGAAGTAAGTCTCCATTTTTACAAAATGCAGGCTTTTCTTTATCTGTAATTAATTTATCAAAGTTAACAATTGGTATTTGACTCATGATTACAAACGTACAGAACGTGATCTGATAAGCTACTGAAAATTTTTACAAAAGTTAGATCAGTGCCGCTATGAATGAGAGCAATGACCGAGCACACATGCATTAGCATAGAGGGGCGTATCACTCAACAGATTGGAATGTAGACACCACTCTCCACCTCCTGTCATCATCATCATCAGACAGAGGATGGATGTATCTACCTTCTCTGTTCCTCACCCTCTTTTCTGCTTATCGGCTATTGAGTGTGCAAAGATTCTTATATTACGAAATGAAACTATGGATTGAAATGAGAACCAATGTTTGATAATAATACTTCTATTATATTTTCAACGAATGTACATCATGATATTTACAATAGATTATTTACAATAAATGTACATGATATTTACAATAGATTACAAAAGATTATTTTTCATCTAATAATTGATCTTTACTAATATAACTAGGTGTTGAAAATCCAATCCATTTCACTAACAATCCTTTTTTATCACGTTTTAATATTTTTTCAATCAAATACACTTGTCTCTCCGATTCGTTTAATTGTGTTTTTTTAATTTCTTCTGCATAAAACCGACCACTAATTACTTCACCGTTTAGATCTCTCAGTGAGTAGGTTATAGGTTTAGAAGGAAATATAGAGTGAATCACAAAATACTCTGCGCTCCAGTTTATGTTATAAGATTTATCGAAAAATAATCGTTTCTTCGAGATTCGCACGATATCACCTAGCTTAAATTTTGGTTTTGAATTTTTCAATTTATACCGTCTATTGAATGCAGAATTCAATGACATTAAAACATGAGTACGATTTTTCTTACCAACATCCTTAGGTTTCATTCTAATGGATGAATGCGTTGTTGCATTATAATTTCGAACTAAACTGTCTAGATTGCTTATCCAGTTTTTGGTTTTTAGAAAATACTTTATCCAGAAATATGTATTTATCCTGTTTCAAACTTTTACTGAATAGATATAGATGACTGAAACTAAGTCCATCAGTATTAAAAATTAAATTCAATACTAGATTCGATTTTCCACATCCTGATGTGCCTACAATTAATGCTCTAACATTGCTAGGAAATAAACTTCCATGTTTATTTTTATTTTCCTGTTCAGTGGAACAAGAACTAATAACCAATTCATCAAAGTCGACAATAGCTAATCCATTTTTATTTTTTTTTTTTTTATTTTTTGAAATATCTTTCTCTTCTACCATAATATTCTATGTTGTTAGTATGAAGACTTCCTTACTACTGTTCAATCAATTATATGTGTACATACTTAATCAGACTAAACCGGCTTCATATATTATTCTAACTTACACATACCTTTACAACTAGAGTAGCTTGGTTTAATTCAATAAATCAACATAGAATGAGAAACATTATACAGCATTTATTTTTGATAATTCTTTACATAATTCAAGTATATAGTTTACATTCATTAAATATGGTATGCAATAATCAAAAATTTGTACAATATCGTCTTTATTTTTCAAACTTTTGTCAATAGTTATAATAATTTTGCATTTATTTATTCGTAACTTACAACTAATACATTTATTCCTTAAACCTCTACAAGTATTACTATTATTATTACAATTAATTTTCACATTCAAAGCTTTTAGTATTTAATAGTTTTATTCTCTCCTCAATTAACGAGTTCATCATGATTTCTGTAAAAAAGTTAAAGTTATAGTTTGTACAACATTGCTGATTCGCCACACATTTTCATAATTTCAAATGTAAATCTTACACTATCAATGTTTTTATCTGTTAACCTATCATCAATGAAATAATACATTTGAATATTCAACCAACCTAATGAATTACAATAGCAAAATTCAGGAATTTCCTTTAATTCACATCTTCGATGTCTATCAACTATATTCTTATTTATAATATAACATACGCTTATATGTTCTGACTTCTGTTCTTCACTTTTACCAGGTTTTATAAATGTTAAATATTCCTCAAATGTTAGTCCTTCTTTTCCGAAATTATTCAATTCTAATATTGTTTTGTCAATAAGTTCGAAATAACAACATCTATATTTTTTATAGATTTTATTCGAAAAATAGTTCTTATCAAATGAAATTGAATCCATCTCCAATCTGAAATTAAACATAATATGCTATCAATCTTGTTCTAGCCCACTCTCATCTGAACAAATAGATAAAAAATTCCAGATAAGTTCATTTAATTGTTCTTTTGTTAAATGTTTATTTTTTTCTGTTATACATTTTTTAATTTTATCGATAGACTCTTTAAGATGTGCACAATCACATCTCCATGAATTGGGGCAATCTTTTCCCCTGTAAGCATCATATGATGTACCGTATAAATCACAAACTGAAATATGATTATAGTTATCACTATGCCAAACTCCTAATTTTTCATAGTCTCTCACAAATGTTAGATATTTCATATTTGTCCATCCTTTTTCTGCTAACTGGTCCAATAATTGCTGATGCATCTCCAATAGTTCAGTTAGTTCACAACGATAACTTTGTATTCTCGCCATTTTTTCTAAAGAAACAGAATCATATTTACGTAATTCATTAAAATGTCTATTTATAATATATACTGAGCTTATATATTCATCAAATGATTCCGTTCGACAGCTCATATCTGAAAACATATTAAACTATAAGTTGGAATGATCAGCGTATATAATCAATTGTGAAATATTTACTTAGTTAGTAATTGACTCTTATCTATCCAAGACGGTTCACTAAAACCGAGCCACTTTACGAGATAACGCTTTCCAACTTTCTTTAATATTCTCTCTACAAGATAAACTTGCATTTCATCTAAAGTTAACTCTGATTTCTTTAATTCTTGTTCATAAAATTTACCTAAGATTTTTTCATATAGGTAAGAAATCACCTTGCTATGCTTTCAACGAAGGCTATTTCAACGACCCCCACTCCTCCTACCCCTGTCACATGATCACACACCATATCACATGACCAGTCTTTGTCAGCATCCAAATCTTGTTTCAATAATTCTGTATGACGTCATTTCTCAACTATCTTACTATAAATACCACTGCATTGATCTGCATTCGTTCAGTTTGATAGTGTCAACGGTGGAGTAAACATGGATACTTCTAAGGTGTTTAATGTGCCTATGCTCTGTGGTAATAAAATCAAGCCTACCAATGAGCGGTTTGGTTTGTGGCTTCTATCAGAAAACTTGTGTGATGACAACCTTGTGACAGACATTGGAAATATTGATTACACTGCTGGGGAAGAACAGTTTGTGCAGGATGACTCAAATCTTGTGCCTATTATAGAACCTTTTTGTGAGAATATAATGCTTGTGAAAATCTGTGCTTTGGATGATTGTGAGCCAATGGATAAGAGACGCTTTGTTCTAAAAAAGGATATATGTGGTGCATTCAACTTATATTTAAGAGGCAAATTCTCTAATATGGTGTCAGCTAAACATGGAGTCAAAGCAAAGCTGGCTTACCTATTGCACAGTGGAAGTGATATGTCTCAAAAGATTCTACAAGTGCTTGGTAAAGATGATTACAACGAGGTGAAACAAAAATACCAGGAACCAGTGGGGATACCTTACAAAGTGGAGCTTGCAGATGTCCCAATTGCTACATTGATAGAAGAACTACCGAGATTATTGGAGCAGCTGAGGAAGGAGCACTTCTATCTACTAGACTTGGACATAACACAGGACTTTGCTGGAATATTCAACAAGAATGGAATGTGTGACTTTCTAACTACAAATCATTGTTTCTGTTTCCAAGGAGAATATAAAGAAGACTATAATGTGATAGTAGATAACAATAAAACTGTTGGGATCGATTGCTTGACTTGGGTTAATAGTAATGTGAGGGTAAAAATTTATAATAAGTTTGTATGTCAAATCACAAGCCCTGGTGTAAATAAGCAGTTAGGTAACCATATTGTAGACTTTATTGCCTGTCCAGATACAAGATTACAGGAAACCTTTACCTCTGATGCAGCTAAAATGCATGGTATTACACGTTTGGAAGCTACAATCTATAACTATAGTTTAACAAATAGAGACAATAGCAAAATCTTTGACCCTATTCAAGATAGCTTGTCACTCTTGAATGATAGTAGAAATTATTTCCAAAATGCCCCAATTTATTCTGTGTCCTTGGCTAAAATGTGGAGAAAACTGACAGATAATTTAAAAAATAGTTGTTGTTTGGTCTATAATGATCTTCTACAGTATGTTTACTGGGGTAATAGCAATACCAAGAAATTGACTGGAGTACAAGTAAAGCTCCCCACTGACCCACAACATAGAAATAAAATAATTTCTTATGTTTTTTTCTGCATTCAGTTTCAATTTACTACCTATAAATTATGTAGAGATTTTTGAGGATCCATCAAACAAAAATAATATCAGTTTCTCACAAAAGTGCTATATTAAGAGTGGTGAGACATGTTTCTCCAAGTCAACCACAGTTTTCTCTACCATATCCAAAGTTGTTGAGCTAGATGAGTTGGGCCTTGTAGCAACAGGTAACTTGATACCACAAGTCTTAAGAAAACGAGCAAACATAACTTGTAAGCTTCTCCCATACCCTGTTAAAGAGATACAGCCCTCGTCTCCTATCACAGTGCTATCAGCCAAGAAGTGTAAGCTAGAACTGGATGAAATTGATCTAAAATGGAGGAAAACTGAGTTTTTTGAAGCCACACAGTCATTTAGGGAACAGCATAAGCAGCTAGAAGAATTTGAGGAAGAAATAGAAAATTTGAGAGAGGAACTTGAGCCATATTTCCATTCACATTGGCGAAATTTTGATCTAAGTGGAGTGTACAATGTGACTGCATTTACTGTAAATAATAAAGGAAAATTTCCATATGTAGGTGTTTTAGGAGAAAAGGAAGGTTCGAAAAATGTTTACTTTGTAAAGGGGTGCCATAAAAATGTTTTTATTAATGCATACAATGCAATAGAAGACCTTAAGAAAGAGGGTTATTTTGTAATCCCTTACACTGACAAAAAAGAAATTATTTGTCTACCAAGGGAAGAGAAAATTTGTGTAATTACAGTCAATGGTATGACAAGCTATAATGGTCATACATTTCCTAGAATAGAATCACTTAAGTTTCTGTCAGATGTATGGAAAAACTTGGAAGACACTTCCTTCACACAAAAAGAAGTGGAGCAGTATAATAACATCACAATGCTGGAAGTTAAAGGGAAAGTAAAAGTAGGACAGTGTAAAAGATTAGAAGAGTTACCAGAAGGTATAGAGTTAGTCATTATTGCAATAAAAGAAGTGTACAATAGAAACAATACTCTGTATATTCTACAGTTTGAAAATCTGGAAGAATTGTATGTGTCAAACTATTGGTTAGAGGAGGAATTTGAGAGCTCTAACATTGATTTGAATTATAAAATTAGAATCAAGCTAGATGTTTTTAAATATACACCCAGTAGGAATAAGGAAAGAGTTACTTTCTGTATTTGATTTGTCCATAGATATGGTTTGATGTATGTATAATAATTTTAAAATAAAGAAAATTATTGTGACATTGTCTGTTGACATTTACCTCTCCCCCCTTCTCCGCATTCCTCTCTCATTTTTTCTTTCCTGCTAAACGAGTGGAGGAGGAGGAGGAGGACAAAGGAGGAGAACAAAGAACAATTTTTGTCCTCGGAGGGCAATTTTTGTCCTCGGAGGGCAATTTTTGTCCTCGGAGAAGAGGAAAATTGTCCTCAGAGGGCAATTTTTGTCCTCGGAGGACAGTTTTTGTCCTCGGAGGGGAGGATTTTTGTCCTCGAAGGATAAAATTAAAGTAAAAATGAACTTACATGTGTTGATTTGACGAAATGACAGCTATCTCCTCGGCTATGCTTCTCTCAGCTCAGGTAGCTCCTCGACTGTGGTTGTCTCAGCTCAGGTATCGTCTCAGCTTAGCTAGCTCCTCGGCTATGCTTCTCTCGAAGCAGGTATGTTTCCCTCACGAGAGCACAACTGCTTATGAGACCGGAAACCGAGTTGTGAGGTGAGAAAATGCTGTGAAAAACAATGAAATATTTAATAACTGCAACCAAATATTAGAAATCAATAAGTAAGTGTTATTTCAAAAATATCAGAATGTAATGGATTATACTTACTTACAATCAAATGTCAGCGTTGTGCTGCTGGTAAACCTCTGGGGAGTTGAGTACAGCACGCTCCAATTGCACATGCCCCCTCGTATGCTCTCTCTCACTCGTACAAGCCTGCAACAGACAGAGAAACGACTTGGTATAAAATCAGTTGCCTCAGAGGAAAATCACCATTTACATTAGAGAAGAGTTAAGTGAACTTATATACCCTACGTGAACTTCTCCCTAATCATCATCTACACAATGGATTCATCATCATCTTCAAGCTTCATCATACCAGACAGCCCACCAACAGAGCAGCAGCTCAACTACTGGCAGCAGAAGCAGCAGCAGAAAGCTCGCAGCTCGGCTGCCTCATCCACTACCATGGCTGCTGCCTCCGCTGTCTCTGCCGCCGCCTCCTCCGCCTCACCCCTGAAGAGACAGGGAATCTTCGTTCAACGAGAGAGGGGTGAGGAGATCGTGATTCCGGACAGTCCTCTGCCACAATCTACACCGGCTACCTGGGCTCCGCGACGAGCGGTGCTGCCAACTCAACCCAGCAAGCAGCCGGTGAAGAGAAGGCTAGTTTTCGAGGACGAGGGCGTGCTCACTCAATCAAAGGTTAGCTTAAAGAAATATTATTATTGTATTAACATGTAATGTGCACAAAATCTTTATAAAATGTGAATTAGTTTTTTTAAAACTAATTTCCAATGGATAAAATCTTTTGTGCACATTACAAGTCTATGTTTATTTGAATAAATTGAACTATGAAATTACTGATTCTTATACTGTGAGCGAAGTCAAGACTGAGCTTGACTTCTAATTGTGCTATCAAAACAATCCAAACACAGATAAATTTTCATGATGGTTGCATTGAAATTTGGATAAAAATTCAAAATAAACATGTTTTAGTAATTTCGATAACAAATTCGAATATGTTGCATGAAAGATTATACTGAAACAATTCAATTATCTAGCAATTTGAATTGAGTTATGTTGAAGT
This sequence comes from Nilaparvata lugens, assembly GCF_014356525.2. Lineage (NCBI taxonomy): Eukaryota > Metazoa > Arthropoda > Insecta > Hemiptera > Delphacidae > Nilaparvata > Nilaparvata lugens. The sequence continues at coordinate 52,608,156 of NC_052518.1, forward strand.
AATCGGAGAATTTGCGAGTTATTACTTATATATCATTATTATTACTTACTATATCAAATTACTGATTTGAATAATACATTGTTATTTGAATTATGAAAAATCCGATCACATGCATAAACTGTTTATAATATTTCGTGTGAAACAAAATTATTGTTGATAAAAATGTGCATGTAATGAACTGAAATATTGATTCGAATAATACATTGTTATTTGAATTATGAAAAATCCGATCACATGCATAAACTGTTTATAATATTTTGTGTGAAACAAAATTATTGTTGATAAAAATGTGCATGTAATGAACTGAAATATTTTTCGAGTCAATTATCTAGCAATTTGAATTGAGTTATGTTAAAGTAATCAGAGAATTTCCGAGTTATTACTTACTTTCAGTTTTGAGTAGTGAATCTGTTGAGCAAGTTCTCTCTCTCTCTCTCTCGTATGATTTGATGATGAAAAATCTGAAACAAATAAGAGTCTAATGAAATATTTTTTCAACAGAAACGTGTGCCGGAAGAGGACAGCTCGATCGTGCCTCTCTTGAGGGAGGAGGAGGAAGTGGAGACAGAGGACGAGGACAAGATGCAATCGGAGAGCTTTCTGAGTTTGTTGAATAGCCATGTCGAGAAGCCATGGACGCCTCTCCGCAAGTTGGAAGAGGGGTTGCCATATCTGATATGTGACGTGAGAGAGGCGTCCAACCAGCATGGGCGGCGAATTGTGCTCAAAATCCGGGTACCCGGACTATGTACAACAGATGTTTATCTTCCAGAAAGATTTACCCGGATTTTGAGTACAAAAGACATTGAAAATTTTAAATTGAAGTGCAAAACCTTATCTCTGTTTGTAAAGCATGTTAATGCTTTTATGACTGACATAAAAATTGTTAAATGCTAAATTAGCATTTAGCATTTTTTATGTCACTAACCATCTAGCATTAACATGCTTTACATGTTAATATGTATGTGTCAGTAGTGTTCAATAAATAGTTTTTTTGTTATTTTATAAAAATTTTTCTCAATTCTCACCTGTTATACACAGTTCACTAGAAGTAGTAGTAAAACACGTACACAACCAGACGTTCAGTCACCACTATGCACTTTTATTATGAGTGCTTGTCTATGAGAATGTCTTTTTATAGCTTGTTGTATGCACACACAAAGGCAAGCATCAGACATAGCAAGCAGTCGCTCACTCAGTCAAGGCCGACTTCAGTCAAAGGTCGGGCATTGCTCCCTCACATCTGTTTTGGCACACGCCCATATCTGTATGGGCGGAACACTTCCTCCTTTCAAATTGTGTTTGCCTTTTCAGATTTGCTATTTGAAAAGAATAATTCTTTTAATGAAAGAAAATTCTTTTCAAATAGCAAATCTGAAAAGGTGAATTCGATTTGAAAGGTGAATTCATTTCTAAATTAATAGAAAATTCAATTTTCTTTTAGATTAAGTTAGTGTAATGATTAATTAATTAACTTTAGTTAATGTTCAACCATTGAGTTGTAAGGTAATGAAAAATGGTATGTAGGAGAAAGCAAACTCCAAGGAAATGAGGCAGAGGTATCTTAAGCTCTGCTGCCAGAGTACTTAAGGGGGCGGCGGGTGCTGCTACAGGTATTACTTCAACTATTTTAAATAAATTGATCAATATTACACCTGTGGAGATCCCAATAGACCCTGGCTACCAGTATTGTGGCCCTGGCACCAAACTTGAAAAGCGATTAGCAAGAGGTGACCCGGGAATTAACAAACTTGACCAGGCTTGTAAGGCACACGATATAGCATATTCACAAAATAGTGATAATGCAAATCGATCGAAAGCTGACAGAGCACTAGCGAACGCGGCGTGGGAGATTTTTAAAAATCCAAAAACTCCCCTTGCGGAGAGAGGACTCAGCTACCTAGTTACAAACGTGATGAAAGCTAAAAATTACTTTGGTGGTTCTTTGAGAAAGAAGAAGAAGAAGAAGAAGAATGAGAGGAGAAGTTATAGTAATGATATTAGATGCAAAGCTATAGCTCAGTTGAAAAAGCATATTGCAGGAAAAGGGTATTTTTTGAAGCCTTTTCCTAGTATTAGTGGGGGCAGAATTTTAATTCCACCCCCACCCCCACCATCATATGGTGTGAGTTTATTCCCTCAACTTAAGAAAAGTAGAACAACAACAAAGAAGAGTAGGAAGAAGACAAAGAAGAGTAGGAAGAAGTAAAAGACATGAATATTGAAGGAGAATTGAGTAATTATGATTTGATTGATTGGTCAAAATTATTACAGATTCGTTTAAGAGGAATATATATGCTAGATGCATTACCCAAAAAAATTCTAAAAAACGAGAATGCCATTGTGAATTTAGCAAGGGAAAGCGAACCGGGGACACATTGGGTTGCATATAAAAAAGTTGGCTCTTATGTTTGGTATTATGATCCAATTGGAAATTTACAACCGCCATACGAATTGGACAAATATTGGAAAAAATAAATTGGAGTAAATATATTTTATAATGTAGAGCACATGCAACCATTAAATAGTGATTTTTGTGGTCATCTCACATTATTGTTTCTTGCAAATCAGTTGTAATTAAGTGTTTGTGCTGAATGCACACACACACAAGATGGTTGTTATTACATTAAGATCTAACACAAGTAACCTCTATGAACATTTACAAGAAATTATAGAATTGGATAAAAATCGTGAATGGGAAATTGGATTGATTAATTTTTGTAGTTACAATAGTATTGCAAACATTAACAAAGGAACAAATTCCAGCTTCAAATATGGCGATAGATTAATCGAGTTGGATACGGGTGCATATGAACTTGAAGATATTATAAAATCTCTAAAGAATAAATTGAATATTGATGAGAAGAAGAATAAACTTATTATACGTGCAAACGCAAATACTATGAAGATTGAAATTCATTCTGATAAGCCTATTGATTTAACACGTTCTGATTCGATTGCTAAGATACTTGGTTTTGATAATGTTGTTTTGCAGCCAAATAAATGGCATTATTCTCAGCATTTGGTCAACATAACAAGCATTGGTAGTATTGTAGTTGAGTGTAATTTAGCATGTGGTAGTTACTCTGTGGGAAAACAAAAACATATAATCTACGAATTTTTACCAAAGGTTCCTAGCGGCTATTTAATAAATGAAGTACCCTCTCCAATTATTTATGTACCTTTGAATATGCATTGAATTCAAACTATTAATGTAAAGGTAACGGACCAGAACGGATCGTTTATTGATTTCCGTGGAGATACAATTACAATTAGGTTACACATACGTGAAAAGTAATGGGTTATCTTGTTTTCAATCCATGTTCAAATAAGACGTGTACACGTGATGTCATTAGAGAGACAAACGTGAGAGCGTCAACACCTAAAAACAAACGTGCTTTGTCGGCTAAAAGCGAGAGAATATTAGAAAAGTTGGGTTTTATAGTTGATTGGCGTCATGTACGGTGCAGCAATTAGTGAAATTCTGGATGTGGAGACAGACCTTCAGTTTTATAATGATATAACCAAATTCCAATTTCACACTCATACAGTTTATTCGGGACAGGAAATAAAAAACTCTGATGAGGCACGTATTGGCATAAATTCTTTAGATGTCTATTCTTTACCTTGTAAATCATTCATATTTATTGAGGGAACAGTTAACTGTACAAAACCGGGAACAGACCCAGCCGATGCACCAGTTGCAGCAGACTATAAATTAAGCAGTAATGTAATCGGCAACCTTTTTGATGAAATACGATATGAATTAGCAGGTCAGCAAATTTCTAAATCATGATTGATTGGATTAACATCCACAATTAAAGCTATTCTAGTGAAGAATACGCTCGATAAAAACACATATCACTTGGCTGGTTTTGACAGAGCAGGATATGAGCTAACGGATAATAAATTCACTTTCTGTGTACCGCTCAAATTAATCCTCCCGTTTTTTGAAGATTTTCAAAGAATAATTTTAAATTTGAAACAGGAACTCATCTTATTGAGGTCGCCAACAGATCTAAATTGTGTTGAGTCGGCAAGTGGAACAAACGTTAGTGTGAAAATTACAAAACTGCAATGGAGAATGCCCTACATAACTTTAGAAGATCATGTAAGACTGAAATTTTTGAGACTGCTCGATGCTGACACTCCATTGAAATTAGGTTTCCGACATTGGGAAATTTGTGAATTACCAAATTTGCAAAATTCACTTAACCATTCTTGGGCAGTTCGCACCACATCGAGTTTTGATAGCCCAAAATACGTTATAATTGCATTTCAAACTGATCGTAAGAATAAAATTAAAAAATCAATATCTAATTTCGATAGCTGCGGTATTTACAATGTTAAAGTATATTTGAACAGCGAGTATTATCCATATGAAAATCTGCTAGGTAAAAAGTAGGTATTATACCGCATGTTCCTGGATTTCGCGCCCTCGTATTATAATCATTCAATCAATAGCGAACTCGGAACAGAAATTGACTTTAAAACATTTTGTGAATCAACACCACTGATTGTTGTAGATTGTTCACACCAAGCAAGTCATTTGAAATCATCGACAGATGTTCGTATTGAAATGGAATTTAATAGTGCAGTACCTGCAAATACTTCTGCCTATTGCGTTTTAATTAGCGATCATGTGATGGAGTACACACCTCTGACGAGCATGGTGAAAGAAGTTCAGTAATTTGCGCACCGGCTATATAAGGTGTGCACTCTGACAAATTTGGTTCATTATCAGTTTCATCTTTGAACAGGTAACATGTCCTATTCTTTGTGTTCTGATATTTTGGACAAGCCACAAACTCGCTCTATTGGTATTCAGTGCGATCTTGATTCTGATAGTTTCTATTATGAAGCAAGGTGCAGTACACCGAAGCTGCTGCAGGTGGAGGAGGAGAAACGAGAAGAGGAGGGGAGGGAGAAAGACGAAGGATTCAACGAGCCCGTCGAAGAGAAAGAAGTGGACAAGCAAGCGAGTGCGAAAATTGCTACAGTTGATCTTCACTGGTTTAAACAAGATTGTAATCAAATTATTGTGAATGAACTTGCCATAATTGATCAGTTTAATAATTATATTGTATTCCATTTCAAATCACCATTCGCAAAGACAGAATTGAGTGCAAAATTGTATAACGATGTAACATGGTTAGAACGTCACTATCATAAAATAAAATGGGAAGATGGAGATTTAGAATACAGTGACTCATTAATACATGATTACCTTGCAGGTTATGAGAAAATTTTCACAAAAGGAACTGAGAAAGCAAAGTTTTTAAGAAGATTACATACTAACGTTCAATGTATACATGAGGATTTTCCAAAACCCGATTTCAGCTTTTTCACTAGTTCATGGTGTTATGCTGTGTATAACATTCATAAAAATAGACCAGATGGGCGGTGTTCTTTGTTCAGTGCTCAACATTATAATTCTTTGTTGTTTAAAAATATGTATCAAACAAATAATTTCTTGTGCGAAAACAATCGAATGCAAAGTATGAAAATGGCGCCGATGTACACAAATTCACAGAAAAGAAACTTTGCTTGTTATGGATTCTTCTACAACGGAAAAGAGATTCAGTGTGTTTATTGCATGCATGCATTGAGACTGCATAAAGCATGTACATGTTGTCTGTCGTCAATTAATGAAGAAAGGCCACTTAATTACTCTATAATAGTACCTGCCTACACTTAGTTTTCTTCATTCGCTCAACAACATGGATCCGACAAAGTGGTTAGCTGCTGACAACAAGTTGGAAGTGAGGTTAAAAAACTGTATTGATTGGTATGATGAATGCGAAATTGCTATTAAGAAATCATCTCGTGAAAATTATAGTTTGGCGAAACAATTGAAAGACATTTTTCTAAGCACGGTTAATTTAAATGACATAAGAGACTATCTATGTTATTATTGTCCTCATAATTTGTGTATAGATAAGCTAATTAGAATTGAAGATGAAATTATGTATTGTTGTAGTGAAATGTGTAAATAAACTTTTTCTATGTTGAATTTTTCATTCAGATATTTCCTTGTGCATTTTGGTTTAGTTTCAGTCTAGACTTGATTGAGCAAGCACGTATCGAAAAAGTTACGCCCACCTCATTTTGCTGTTAGCACGTGAGCTGCAATTAATTTTTTCAGAAGCGAGATACGCCCCCTCACAGACATCTGTTACAGCTAAGTGCACCTCGTGCCTTATCAATTATAGTTCATAGCAATCAAGGACATGCAGTGTTTTAGCTTTGCAAAATTCAAAAAATTAACTTGGCTCTTAATGTCAATTTCATTTAATGAATTTGATTCAATTGCAAAGAATATTAAATTTTCAACAGGATTCCAAGGCAATGATGTTGATTTAGCGTTAACAAAAACAGAAAATGTACACTTTTCAATTTTATCTGAGATTTTCGAATTGCTCGATATACTAGACAGCGGTCATCTACATTATTGTAGTGCAAATGATTTGTCAACTATTGTTACAAATTCCGACGAACTTTGGAAATGCTTGTATGACATTGCAGATAAAAAATGTGAAAGAACAATGACCTCTCTCTGTTGAGATATGTCAGACATCAATAGAGCTTGAGTATGACCCCCCAATTGAAATAGGTCTGAGGATATCTATACCTATTTTTGGATATGCTAGCTCATTCTAAATTTACTGTAGATATTCTCGGAGAAACACTTAAACAATAATGCCTGCGGTTTGTACAGCACATGAAAATTCAATATAAATTGATTGAGTTTTCTTAACTGTCAGGTGGAAAGCAAACCATTATTATTATTAAGCATTAGATGTAGAAATATGCATTCACATTAATTTGACAGTATAAGTTATTAGATGTAGAAATATGGATTCACTTTAATTTGACAGTATAGATGTAGAAATATGGATTCACTTCAATTTGACAGTATAGATGTAGTAATATGGATTCACTTTAATTTGACAGTAGAGAATTTGAGAATGGATTCACTTTAATCTGTCAGTAGAGAATTTTTCCCTCGAAGGGAAATTATTTTTTCCCTCACTCCCCTCACAGGGAAATTATTTTTTCCCTCACTGAGAGAGAGAGAGAGATCACTCTCCTTCTTCATCCCCCTCCTCCTCACTGGGGGGAGGGGAAGATTAGATTAGATTAGATAAGATTAGATAAGATAAGATTAGATTAGATAAGATAAGAGAGAGAGGGAGTGGGAGAGAGAGAGAGGGGGGAAATCCATTTTTAGAACACCCCCTCACCCTCCGGTCGGGGGGAAGGGGTGGCGGGATGGACGATGGGTGAGAGGGGGGAGGGGATTTCGAGCAAAAAAGCTTCCTTGAACTGTCTTACTATGTCTACTCATTTCATCTAGTATTTAATACCATCATCTAAATATTATGGTAACAATGAAGTGTTCGCAGAAAATCTCACTGGCACTGACTGTACAACTATGAGATTAAGTCAAGACTAGACAAGGTATAAGGTTCAAGTCGGCGGTTTTGCATTTCTCTTTATGTTTAAATATTTTTATGTTCCGCATATACGGCGAAACGCGACATTAGATTTCAATGAAATTTAACAGGTATGTTACTCTTTAAATTGTCCGTCAACGTATCTATTCTAAGTCAAGTACTCTAGGACTCTCTGTTGTGAGGCCGGGTGACATATTCTCGAGTGATGTTTTCATGTGAAAATTTAGATTTTTCTCCCCTCACAGGTTTTCACCTTGGGCTTTATTGGTTTAAAGAAATTGTGTATAATTTTGTTTTTATATGAATGTAAATAATGTGTGTGTATGTTGAACAATAAAACATTTGAATAATCAAGATTGATATCCAGTTCTTCAAACTGAAAATAGATGCAGACGTGGATAACAAAAAATTAGACATACAGTACTCCTCATATGCCACAGTTTCACAATTCTGTAGACAAGGTTAGAATAAATCAATAGAACAGTTAATTTCAAACTGCCATGTACTATGAAAAAAAATCAAAATGTACCTCAGTAGAACAAGTAGAATAGCATAGGACTTTAAAAAGAACTCAGATATCCAAAGTTTCATTGACCGAGCGAAGTGAGGTCTAAGATTCAAGTCAACGGTTTTGCATTTCACTTTATGTTTAAATATTTTTATGTTCCGCATTTACAGCGAAATGCGGCGATTAGGCCTTGTCTAAAGAATTCAGCTTATAGTCTGTTATACAATAAATGAGCAATTCAATATTCATAACATCTTAGTAGTCATCTTATGAATAGTGTAGTCATTCATCAAATCAGTCTTATCAAGTCATAATTATCATTACTCAGTACAATTGAATAAATTAAGTCATACATTGAAAAAAAAACTATTTATAAACTCACAGCACTGAATATCACATTTTCAACAATTTGAAAATTAATTTACGGAATAATAAGCATTTTCATTCAGAATTAGATTTAGTGCGTTTTTTAATTTATTCAGAGGCCAGTTTCTTCTAATATAAGATAGGGGCAGATTATTGAACATGGAGTACACTAATAGGGATAAATTTCAAGCTCTCACTCAATCTGACATTAGGAGTTACAATACTCTAGTAGTCCAGATAACAGTAGACCTCACTGAACATCCTTTGCAATGTGGTAACGAGAATATTCAGCCATCTACTAGAAATGCTATCTACTAGGAATAAAGTCATTGTTATAATATCAGCTCTTTTTTAAAATGTTTGCCAATGGCCCCACTAAGAAATCTGATCAGGCTGGTTGGAGACTTCCAATCAACCATATGATCACATTTCATTACATTACATTACATTACCAGGGCTACCAGACATTGTTTTGCAGTAGTCGTCAAAATACTATATCATAATGGAAAAAGTAGAACTTTGATATGAAAGTAATGAACTCACTTCGTTACAAATAAAATCTATTGGTGTGCTAATCTAAATGTTGCACTACTTCAATCCTGTAAAAATGAATACCGATATAATACTTATCCTGAATTGATGGAATCCCAAGTCCCATTGCACTTATGATAATTTTAAATATTAACTCAGTAAGTTCAGAAAGTTATTGCTCAGTTGAATCAGAGCTACGATTAAAAAGATGATTTGGGAATTATCAAGTGGCACTTTTTGTATTTCACTGGAATTTTCATTTTGTAACATGTAGAGATGCTTGTCGAACAACAATCTGTTAAAATTTCTATGGGAAAGATTTCATGAGGAAAATGAAGTTTTTCATTGACATTATCATCCGTAACTCGGAACGCCATGATAAATCTTGGCATCTAAAGCTGCGTTTACACCAAAGTTACTAACAAAATGTTAATAGCTTAATCCTCACAGATTATTATAGATTGAACGGCACTTGAAAAACACATATGTTCATCATGTGTATGATAAGTTATGTTCAATCTAATAGAATCTATTGACGTGTTAACGCAGCTTTACTCTGTGACTGTCTGAAGTTAATATTATATTAATTTGAATTTACAATTCGAGACCGCAGCTTGGAAAAAGAAGAGATGATTAGCTCATAATATCGGGGACCGAGCTTCGCTCAGAAGTACAAAAGCATAAACAATTTATTACGAAAGAAGGAATTATAATGAAAAACCATTTTGGCCATGTGGTTTTTAAGAAGCGGTGATGAATAGGTCAGTGGTAGGCTATTTGGCTTTTTTATATTCCATTTCATATTCATATTGATTATTCTTTCGGGTTGAAGGTTTAATATATACTTATTAGATATCTTGGCACTATCTTACTCAATCTGACATTAGGAGTTAAAATACTCTAGTAGTCCAGATAACAGTAGACCTCACTGAACATCTTGGCACTATCTTACTCAATCTGACATTAGGAGTTAAAATACTCTAGTAGTCCAGATAACAGTAGACCTCACTGAACATCCTTTGCAATTTGGTAACGAGGATATTCATTTTTATTCTTTGTTGTTGTTTTATATTAATAATGAGTACATAAGATTATTACTTTGTATGTAAAGTGCATTTCTTTGAAATAAATATCTTTTGTCTGTCTGTCTGTCAGTTTGGTAGAAATATATTACATTTACATAGAACTCAATTTATTTATTTAAGTTATCTTCATAATTCTATCTATCTTCTATCTGATTCTAATAGGTTACCAACCCATCCCTATCTTATATGATAAACCTTCAATCATAATCATATACCTGCATGATTAAAAAACAGCAGACATTCAATTTACTAGAACAAATAATAGGGTGTCTTCAAGTTCAGATGTAGGCAACACGCCTAACTTCTTCCTACATTCGCTACCTTGTCTCTATGACACTGACCTTGCTTCTGTGAAACACCTTGTTCCAGTGAGAACTTGCTTCTGTGAGACTGCCATTTATAGCGCTACTACTTTGGACGGAGACCTTGACTCTATGAAACTGCTTGTCTCTGTGGGAACTTGTTCCTGTGAGACTGCCATTTATAGAAATACTTGCTCCTGTGAAACTTGTCTCTGTGACACTAATATCGTTCAAAAACACTACTTGTCTCTGTGAAACATCCCCTCATCGTGCTAATTTGTGTAAGGTGAACATTTTTACAAAAAAAATATAAGATGGCAGCTTGTTTTTTAGAACCTTATTTGTCAAAATTATAACATGGAAATCTCTTGAAACACTCAACCTCAAGACTGAAGCTTGATCATGAAAAGAAGAAACATGGTCGAATCGCCTCAGGCCATACACAAATCTCAGACAATAGTTTTGAGCTCTTTGCAGCTTAGTGGCAAGATCCACACACTAAAATCACAATATGCCACATCATCATAAGAAAAGTGAGGGTAAATCAATGTTTTCACCAGCATGAGCTTCATATTCAGTGGGATACCGTCGCCAACCCTCTTCAGATTATGAACGCCAGCAAAAACCTTCCGACTGCACCTGCTCATTCCACTTTAATGATCTATCAATGATGATACCCAAATTACGCACAGAGTTACTGTATGGAAGCTGGTGATGAGCCACAATGACTTTAGGGATAGCAGAAATATCAAGTAAAACAACATCATCTAAGAAACATTATTAGCTGCATCTATATTTTATAATATAAAGGTATCAACTGAATGATATCCACACGTACCGAACCAAACCTCGAACAGCGCAACGAACCGCGCAACTCGAGTCGCATCGCGCTGTGCAGCAAACATTAGTCATATATTTAATAATGTTGAAACTTATTCGTTGAACATTCGCCTTTCGTCGTGCCGATCGCCGCTCTTTTAACCGTTCTCCAAATGCCGTTCGCCGAATGCTGAAATTTTCAGCCAAACAGAGCCCTCGTTTACAATTCGACGTGCAGCACGCTTTTCCATTTTGGCTATCCATCATAGTGGAGAACATGTGAACACGTTCGCGAACATGAATATAGAAGTAGCTGAATGAGTGAATGAATGGATCAGTGCTATTTCGCTTTTTTATAGCTTATATAGATTCTATAATATTATACTTATCGCCAGTTCACGTTACTGACTATCTGTATATAAAATAATGTCTTACTATCATCATAGAATGAGTGAACACGAAAATCTTTATACCTGTGTATGCTTTCTCCAACTACAATACACTAAAGACCATATCAAATTTCAATGTAATGACATTTCCAATGTAATCCCTAAAATAATTGTAAGTATATTCATATTATACTTTTAGAACTACACAATTATTTTTCAACTTATTCCGAAAGCTAATCACAATTATTTATAATTTGAGTAATATGGTGGAATTTTCCAGCTCAAAACTGTGGAAGCTGAAAAAGAAATACTCATTGCCAGCAATCGCTCTTTAGCAGAATTCAACCTATCTCAAGAGCCAATACTAATGAAAGGTCGTCAAGCTATTCTGGAGTTGAGTGAAAAAGGGGAAGAATACTCTCAAAACATTGAGAAGAAAATGAATGAACTAAGTGAGTATAAAATTGATGACAAAATATCGTTATTGGTGTACCTAGTGCGCAAAGTGGCACTTTGATGCACCCAAAAAATTGTTTGTCAGAACTATCCACTTGGGCCGGTGTAGAATAGTTTATTGTGTATTCTGTTATAAAGATTACGTCCTAAGGACTCCAGTTATAGAATATAAGACAAGTCAGGTCAATAATTTTACATAATCAACACTAAGCTTACGGTACATAATTCAACACTACGTAAAACAAACTTAATCTTGGTTTAAGGAACACTTGCACACTATAAAATACTCTATCAACTAAATTTTTTTTCAAACGTTTTTTGAAGATCTTCAAATCATCATTACTTCTAAATTATATAAAAAACTTCATTTAAAGATTTGTTTTTCTTGAAATTATTCAACTTTCAAAATTTCCCGTTTCTCTGAAACACCCTTTTGTACCAACAGTTTTTAGAATTTCAATAATGTTTCATGGTTCACACAATCAAAAGCTTTAGAAAAATCAAGGAGTATTGCAGCAGCCTTGTAACCTCAATCTATAATATCTATTAGTCTTTCAACAAGGGATACTATCGCAGTTTTTGTTTATTTTCCTTTCTGTAATCCATGCTGCTCATCACATAATATAAAATTAATTTCTTCCAGTTGCAACAGTAACTTATTTGATTGAAACTACTCTTTCAAAAATTTTACTTATTATATTTAAAATGCTAATGGGCCTATAATTTTCTACTCTTTCAGAATCATCACTCTTGAAAATTGGTAAAGTCTTCCCTTCTTTCAGATCATCAGGGAAAATACCCTATTCTAATGAATTATTAATGAGATGGATTGATGAGTACATTAATACATCTTTACATTCTTTTAAAATTTTTATTGAGACCCCATCCAATCATACTGTTTTTACTGTTTGTTTAGGTACTTATTCACATGCTATGAGGGAAGCAATTCCGATAATGTTTGTGATAAATGTTCTGTTAATGTTGGGGAGTTGGAAAGGAAAATGCTCGTTTGTTAGTGCTGTGGCATGCTGCAATAGATCGGTCCATTGTTAATGATAGGATTATCATGGAGTTGAATGATAAGAAAACTATTGATTTTGGGACACAAACAGACGAAAAAGAGGGAGGGGAGGACTCTGTTGCTACTGTCTTGCCAAGCAAGATGCAGAGCGGTGGAGGCGGGTGGGTTGTTAAATATTTGTGATAAGCTTGATAAGAAAAATGTATTTCTTAATAAGATCTCTGAATTATCAAATGATTTGAAATTAAATGAAAAACTAGCAGAGGAATAAATGCATTATCTTTTTAATTCCATGTGTTTTGAATAATTTCTGCAGATCATGCTCCTTGATTAATGCTGCCTGCAGTTCGCTTAGTGTGTTTGGTTTGGAAAGAAGAGTGCATTTGTGGTGGTAGGGGGTTGCGTGGGCGTGTGGGCTCCTTGCTGCCCAATGAGTTTTCTTGTGTTGCCCACATTCTTCCAGGGGCAAGGCTTGAAGCTTTGACTGACTGGATACATTCCCCAAATGATGTCAAAAATTGTCAACAAAAAGACTGGGTCGTCATTTTGGGCGGTACTTATAGTATTAATAATAACTATGATGAGATCTGCAAGTCAACATCCATGCAAAGGTTAACTGAGGTGTTTGAAGCATATATACAGAGTGTTTACGAACTGCCTACCAATAATCTAGGGCATTGTTCCTGGGTGAAAAACATACCTAAATATCATATTTAAATTTTCCGGAAGTCTTCAGATAGTCTCAATGCACATTTGCGACGCAAGCCAGTTGCGTTTTTACGAGTGGAGCGACTCTCTGTTGGCAGCCAATTTCAGTTCAGTGCACACTTGTGCGTATCGACAGCGTCTCACTGTCGAGCGACGTCAATTTGTACTCAGCAATTTCGCGGCTTGGGCAACTTGGCCATTAATCGTGATAGGAAAGTTCTGATTTCAAATTTTCAAAGTTTTTTGTAATACCACATGTCAGCAATTATTATAAAAATCACAATTATTGAAGGGATCATCGGCAGTAATAAATAAATTAATCGGTTGATAACTAATATATACATAATGCAAATATGAAGATGAACTGGTACAGCTTTTTCAAAAAGACCTTTTACTTCATATTTAAATGCAATAAAACTCTAATATCATAAAACCAAATAAATTAAACCTATAATTATTATAAAATCAATTGAAAGCACTATAAATTTCAGGACTTAATCCCATCTCCAGGTGAAAATTCAAAATAAATGAACATCTGTGTTGGCTCATTTAAAATTATATGAACATTATAACATTGAAAACCTTATTATTATGTTTTTATAATCAACAAATCAATGAACATTGTTTTAATAATCTTGAATAATTAGTCAATACTGATGTTTATTCATTTCGAATTTGTACCAGAAGACGGGATATAAAAAAGTCCCGAAATGTATAGAGCTTTAAATTTTTAATTGTTCTATAATCATTCAAAGAACGTTATTGTTTGTTTGAAAAATGGTACTATTTCAATTCTTTTTTTATTAATTTACAGTATATATACAGTACATTGATTCAAATCAAATCAAATTGGTTTTTATTATCCATGATAACAGGGTTCAAAAATTCAAATCATACAACACCGTTACATCTTTTGCAAACAAATAATTATAAATAAAATATACAGTTGAAATTAAATAATTAATCGTAATAACTAAATCAAACTGCAATATATCTTAGTAACAGAAAATACAACATTATTCTTTTAATAAACTTCATGAAAACTCTCCACAAAGGCAAAGCCTGTGTGTGGAAGAGAGTATTGATGATCATTGGCTAACGTTGGATTGTCCTCGTACTTGCATCAGATTCTTAGGTAAACCAGATATTAACATCGGAAAAGATACGTATAAAAGATGTACAGATTTAGAGTTAAACTTGGACCATCATTACACGACATTTGCTTAATCTATACAATGAATGAATTACCTCTTCTATATTCGTTCTCCCAATTTTCTATAACCAATCATTAACCATTTTTTTATAAATATATTTGGATTTACCTTTGGTATTAAGTAGATTTTCAGGCAGATTTCTATACAGAGTGTGTGCTATATAATAAGTATTTGTAGTGGAATGAGTTTTTACTTGCCTTGGAACTTGTATTCCTATTGCTTCTGACGAACGAGTTCGATAGCTGTGCTCAATTTTCTTGAACATATTTCTATGATTTTATGATTAATTGTATATACACAGCATATAGAATTAGTATTGTATTTGCCTCCAGAATATAACATGAGATGAAAGAGCACCAATTATTCCAAGAACCGGCAGAACAATAATAAAAATTACTTTGAACACTATGTTGCATATCCATTCATTTTTGTTATAATTAGATGTCGAATATCGCTACTTCAAAGAGCTAGACATTGTGTTGGTTAATAAATTTCTGTACAATAGTGCTGACTGCTGACAACAAAAACCTAAAAATTAAAAAAAAAAATGAACTGACAACATAGCAAATTAGCAATCATAGCAATCCATACCTATTGAACATATGTGTAGGCTATTTGTCTTATATATTATACTCACTGCTTCTTATTTCATATTCAGTCTCTTCTGAGCATTCAAACAGGATGGAAGAGCATCGGAAACGAGTGGCTCTTGCGTGCAGTGTCTACAAATATTTCTATATAGTAATGGGGAAAGGAGAATGAAACATATACAAAGAAGTGTTGGATTTCAACGCAAACATCAATCTAGTCTAGCCGACATTCGTATTTATCGAATTTACCGACATTAGGTATTTATCGTAGAATTTTATTCAGAGCAATATGTTATATATCAAGTACTGTAATAATAGTACAATTATTACTTTTACCTCAATGCAATAACAATGTACGTTATTGTATTGAATCCAAAACAATATAGCTCTTATTATGGTTTTTCAACAATCATATTATATTTATAGTAAAATGTCTAGGACAGTTACTAAATGAAACTTCGAAAAAACATTTGAAAAAATCTGGTGTGGTACACTCATCACACAACTTTCCTTGCTCATTGATCTATAAGCCTCATTAACGAGGATAATTTAGGGAATAACATTATGCCGATTGGCCGCTAAATAATTAAAACTACGATTATATTATTGTGATTGTGTTCAGAGTACATTTTCCTTTGTTTGAATTATGAAATTTGAGGATTTTTTAAAAGTTGTCAAAACAACAAATAA
The DNA here is from genome assembly GCF_014356525.2 of Nilaparvata lugens. Classification (NCBI taxonomy): domain Eukaryota; kingdom Metazoa; phylum Arthropoda; class Insecta; order Hemiptera; family Delphacidae; genus Nilaparvata; species Nilaparvata lugens. The sequence goes on from NC_052518.1 coordinate 52,624,292, forward strand.
AATATCGACATGTGTTATTTTGGCGGGGCGAATCCGTGACTAATTTCTCTACCTGGAAAACAGTCTCTGGTTGTCGCTATCACCTCTTGTCGGCTATGCAAGTTTTGCGGGAAGAATGGCGAGGAAGTAAACTGGTTTGAATTTTGGCACAGACTGTACTTTCTTGGAATTATTCTATTCATAACTTAGTGTGACTGAACTAGTGTGTGTGACTATTCATTGGACAATACTCCTGCGTGACATTGTCTCTTATCTCAACCTTATTCAGTTCTATTGCTTCCTCTCTCACTCTCGCTCGCTCTCTCCCTCCCTTCCTGTATCTAACCATCTCTCTATCACTCCTGCGCCACTTTCTCTCTCTCACACACACAGACACACACTCTCATCCTCTCTTTCTCTCTCCCAGTCGGGTGTTAATGAGAAAGATATTTTATATCCTTCTAAAAGAATCGACAATTATTTGTTGAAACACCGCCGATTTATGAAGTTACATCACATTATTATATTATCGTTATTCTAATTGCATTCTATATTTATTCTCATTGATTAATTATTTATACTTTGTGAAATTCGTTGAATAACTAGCATTATCGTCATTCAATGTAAATTGGTGTATAAGCCAGTAAATATTGTAACATACATAAATAAAGAAATCTAATCCAATCTAATCTATCTCTTACCCGATGATGTGCTAATGGGAGCTATACTACTTTAATGTCCTTTTCACAGAATTGACAATTCAAATGGCATTCAATCTTCATTCTCATTATTAAATTTTTCATACAAGGAAAATAATCGTTTATATAATACTGTCATTTAATAAGCAATACTGTCATTTTATGTAAATCAGTGTATAAGGTACAGTTTATAGTTCACAATATTATTATTGTAGGATATTATTCTATAAATCAATATCCTGTTATGAATCAATAACTTTTATTAATTTCTCACAGTGTGAAATAACATTAAAATTGCATTCTACATTCATTGTGATTAGCAATATTTTTAATACTTCTCTCCTTTCTTTTCCCTGAGGGCTTTGTTATTATTTCATACAATGCTCCACAATGCTTCAAACACATTATCTTCTACTTATCTTGAATTTGTCTTTTCCATGCCTACATTCCTAGATTTTCTGTGTCAATTAATTATATTCATTACTATTGCTTGTAATATTGTGAATTCCCTCATTCCACTGAGTAGGATTGTATAATATAGTTGATGTAGCATCGTACTGGAGGGTTGATAGTTGAATGTGAGAGAGGGCCGGTTGTAAAAAAAAACTAAAGCAGCAATTCAATTAAATACTCTCTTCTTCACTTTCTCACTATAGGTCTATATCCCTCAGAAACACACTCTTGAAAATATACAATCCCTTACACTGAGAAAATAATTTGACTCCTTCAATTTATGTGCTCCCAACTTGATAATACCGCCCATTGTTTTCACAATAATATTTATTGATGAACGAGCGTTAGCAAGTTCTTACTTTTTACTAAAGTTAAAAGTTGTTGTCAGTCTGTGGGTTTGTTTGTTTGAATGTACTACAATAACTTTAGAAAAATTTGATCCATCAGCTTCAAATTTTGAACACGCACTCTTCGAACCTTTTTACAGGTCAAGTTTGTTGAACAACAAAATATTTTACTCACTTCTTCGTCCTTTCTCAGGATATAAAAATAACATTGAAAGTACATGAGATAAAATAACTTGCTCCTGTGTGTCTGCCTGACTATTATCCTTCAGCAGCATTCGCGTAATATTAATGATAAAAATTGTGATGGCAATTGCTATGTCGTTGGTCGTTAGTATTATTAATTTAACGAATTTGAATTTTGATTCTGAATCATTTACCCATACGGAGAAACCTATGAAGTTCTATGGATTCACATAGGCCTACTGCTTAATATTAATAGGAAAAGAGCTTTATGTTCATTTCCAAAGATAATTCGACAGTGGGCTCCACTGGGAATCCTATTCAAATTTAAAAAAAAAATTCTGTAGGTAGCTTCAAAATTTTGGTTTGCCATATTGGTTCCGCCACATTGAATCAAACATTTTTCATGGGAATGTTTTAATACAAGATTCAAAAATAGAATTTCAAAGAATAATGAATGGTGGAAATCGCCTATCAATTTATATCAAACCGTTTCAAAGAATATTCACATTCTAGTGTTGAAGTTTTTATATTTCTGTGATACAGAAATATTGCTCGCCTAGAACAGGATAGATTATTCATCACATATTCTCATCATTATCGTTCCCTAGCAACCTGTGTTAAGCGTTTATATAGTCGTTGCTGAGAGAGATTTCTGTGATAGATATATAACCAAATAATACTATATAAATACTATATAATTGTACTATCCTATACTATTGAACGAGCAATTTCTGTTAATATGTTTAGATCTTTTTATGTTTATATATGTACATCTGTATGTGACCGGATCTCGAAAACGGCTCCAACGATTCTCACGAAATTTGGAACAAAGTAGGTTTATGATTCGATTGCACTAGGTCTCAACCCTGGGATAACTCGCTGAAGGTCATCAAAAGGATAAATACGTCCTTGGAAAAACAACTGGAAATTTTGTCGTCTGTCGATACCGTAATGGAAATGAGTGAACAAGTGCATGTGTGGGATCATTCAGCTGATCTCACGAAAAGAAAAATTCAACAAGAAAAACTTATTCTCGTACATTTCTCTTTTTTAGAAACATGTTTAGGCTACTTCAGAAAGTCCAAAATAGTAACTAGATTCTTTTGGTGTAGAATAGTACATAGTATATACAGTCTTAGTCGAGCAGCGGTGACGAGCGGACGTGTTTGTGGTGACAAGGAGTGAATTGTACTATTGTTTGCAGCTTATCTATTATTGAGTGTACTGACTTGTTTATCGTGACCGTCTACTCATCAAACTCGTATTCTATTTAGCTCGCATATTATAGATACGTTTGAAATATGAATAACTGCAACGTTTGCCTCGGCAATTTCAGTGATGAAGACTCAATAATTTGTGCTTCGTGTAAACAAAAATGTCATTACATCTGCCACTATTTAACCGAAAAGAACTTCAAAAAACTTTCAAAGGATAATCGGAATAAATGGAAGTGCAGTGCTTGTAAACAGGTGTCTGTGTCACCAGGACAAGAAGAGAGTGAAATGGAAAGTGATGTTTTAATGCGAAAAATGACTGTTTTATTTGAACAGTTTTCAAAATCGTTGAAAAAAGATATTGATCAACAATTAAGGGAACTAACTCACTCAGTAAAATTTGTTTCGGATAGTTTTGATAGTTTCAAATCGGATATCGGAGAAATCAAAAAAGCTAATGAACAATTAATCACTGAAAACCAAAAATTGAAAGAAGAAGTGAAATTTCTTTCTAAGAGAAATGAAATATTAGAAGAATATACCAGGAGGGAAAATTTATTATTAACCGGTATACCTGCAACAAAGAACGAAAACATGGACGAAATCCTACAAGGCGTAGCCAGTGCTCTCCAAGTGTCTGATTTTTCATCAAACGAAATCAGCGTCGCTCACAGACTGCCATCCATGAACCGAGAGACTACACCGATGATTGTCGTCAGGTTCGTGAGAAGGAGTATGAGGGACAAATGGATGACGGCTTTCCAAACCATAAGCAGAGAAGATAGGAGCAGCCCCGGAATCGACGTGAAAAAAATCAACAGAAACCTGCCGAACGGACACTTCAGGCTAATGAATCAGCTGACTGCCAAGAGTGCTAAAGAACCGAAAGCCGCTCGTGAGTTAGCTAGGGAAAATGATTGGAAATTCGTCTGGTTTCGTGGTTCACAAATGTGCGCTAAGAAGTCGGAGGGCTCACCTGTATTCAAAGTCAAGGGACTGGACCATCTGAAAAAAGTTATCAACGGAGAGGAATAAAGTGTTGCTACAGGTTTGATTAAACATTTATTATGAATGATCTCACGCAATTTGTAGATAGTATTAACAGTGTCAAACTAAAAATAATAAATATTTAGTAACATCCGTTTATAGATCTCCTAGTACAAGTATACCTTTATTTATAGAACAACTTGATAATTATATGAACTAAAAATAATAAATATTTAGTAACATCCGTTTATAGATCTCCTAGTACAAGTATACCTTTATTTATAGAACAACTTGATAATTATATGAATGGTGCATGCTTTAATTTTGATTATTCATTAGTGATAGGTGATGTAAATATTGATATGTTATGTAACTCTAAAAAAACGCATGATTATTTGTCTATTATGAGTTCGCATGGGTTTGAGTCCTTTGTCAATAGAAAAACTCGTCCTGCTTCAAATACTTGTTTAGACCATATTTTTTCTAAATCCAAACATAATGACTCATTAAAAACTGCTGTATTAGAAATGTCAATTACTGATCATTTGCGACTGCTCTTCACGCATCAATTAAAAAAGATGTTTGTTCTCGATCTAGTAAGCCATGTAAGTTTATTGAAGTGAGGAATGTTAATAAAGAAAAGTTGTTAGAGGAGAGTGCTTTAATGAATTGGGAGATTGACGCGAATAGAAGTATTGAAACATTAGTAAATGAATTTGTTAATAATGTAAAAACGTGCATCAGTAGAGCAACAGTTATTAAAAAGGTTAATTTAACTAAAAAACATTTGAAACCTTGGATGTCCAATGGAATTCTAAAGTCCATAACTATAAGAGATAGATTATATAAAAGATTGAAAAATGAACCATTTAATGTAGAGCTGAGAAGGAATTCCTGTCTTACAGAAATAGAATAGTAGATCTAATTAGAAAAGCAAAAGATTTATATTATCAATCAGAAATAAATAAAGCTCAAGGTGACCCTAAGAAGATATGGTCTGTGATAAATCAAGCAATTATTGGGGTAAATAAGAATTCACAATTACATGTAAATCAAGATCTTAATGCTTTGAATGACTATTTTGTGAATGTAGGTATAAATCAAGTGCAGGAAATTGATATACATGGACAGAATGAAGATCAATATTTGGAACAAACAATAGATATTGAAAATGCATTTAATTTCAATTTTGTTACTGAAACAGAAATCAAGGAAGTAATCAAAAGTTTGAATGATAATAAGGCACCTGGATGGGATAACATATCCAACAGCGTGCTAAAACTATTAACTGACACAATCTCTAAACCTCTTTCAGAAATTTTCAATTGTTGTTTTTCATCTGGATACTTTCCCTTGCATTTCAAGCATGCAAAAGTTATTCCTTTACACAAGGGGGGGAGTAAAGAAATACCTCAAAATTACAGACCAATTAGCTTGCTAAGTTCTATTTCTAAAATTTTCGAAAAATTGGTAAAGAAAAGATTAGTTGGATATCTAGATGTTAATAAAATCCTTGATAAGAGGCAGTTTGGTTTCCAACAGGGTAGAAGCACAGAGGATGCATTGGAGTCCTTAACTGAGACAATATACAATGGTTTTAAAACAAATAAAAAAACCTTGGTAATGTTTCTGGACCTGGCCAAGGCTTTTGACACAGTACCACATGATAAAATGATCCAGAAACTATCTAATATTGGTATTCAAGGAATAGAGTTAGATTTCTTTGAAAGTTATCTAAGGGGTAGAAGCCAAATCGTTAGCTGTGGTGGTAGTAATAGTGAGATTAGAGATGTGACATGGGGTCTACCTCAAGGGACTGTATTGGGACCAGTTTTATTTTTGATCTATGTTAATAACCTGCCTAGTGTACTGGACTCAGTTGGGTCTAAGACAATTTGTTTTGCTGATGACACAGCACTTATCTTCCAAGAAGGTTCCTGGGAAGATGTTATCAAGCAAACAAAAGTTGGGTTACTATAAGGTTTCTCAGTGGATAAAATGTAATTATTTGAGACTAAATCTTGGTAAAACAAAATGTATGACCTTCAGTCCAACAACAAGAGGAGATCTAGATATGAACAGGCTTTGTTTGAATAATGCTTGTAACAGGTATCCATGTGATTCTTGCAATGAGGTTATTGAGAGTGTAAACAATTACAAGTATCTCGGTATTTTTGTTGATAAGCATCTACGCTGGTCACCTCAGATTAGCTACCTTTGTAGAAAATTAAGGGTGGTCAATTTAAAAAATGTACATGCTTAGAAGTATTTTGAGTCTAAAATTACTAAAATCTGTTTATTTTGCTCTATTCCAATCCTTAGTTCAGTATGGTAATTCTATATGGGGAGGAACTTTTGATTCAACTTTAAAACCTCTATTTGTTTTACAAAAGTTAGTTATCAAAACAATAATGAGGTATCCGAGAGATTTCCCAAGTGTCACATTGTTTCAAAATTCCAATCTGCACACTATAAGACAATTGTTCATTTTAAAGACTATTAAGAAACATGTGCTCAAATTAAAAAATATTCAAAATTTTCAAAGAGTAACTAGACAAGTCGCTCAAAACTTAATCACAATTGAAAGAGCTGATAGCACCCTATCCCGTAGAAGTATTTCATATTTGAGAAATAAACTCTATAATAAAGTTCCAAGAGGATGGTTGATAAAGAAGCCTAAAATAAAAGATTTCCATACCTGGGTGAAAGAAAATTATTTTTATTCAATTAATGATTTGGTTTAATATTGATTGATGTTGTATGAATCTTAAATTCAGCTTTATGTATATCTTTAATTTATTGTTATTTCTTAGAATAGAATATTTAGTTGGTTGAATGTTAATTACTGTTAGCCTATATTATAATATTGTAGGATCATTTTATATATTAATATTAATGTATAAGTGAATAAGTTATATTAAGACTCCACGTCGGCGTACAAGTTTTCTTTTGCCGACGTATAGCACAAAGTTGTCAATTTCCTTTCAGTTGTATTCTGTATATATTTTTGTGCAATAAACGATTTGATATTAACAAATATTGTAGCAGAAATAGTATATCATTTATCACGTACACGCTGAGTAGCTTCAGAGGTGGGTGATTGATACCCAGGTGTTGCTCCTGGATGACTTAGCTCAGTTGTAATGTGGGCGGGGAAAGGAGGCAAGTCGAAGTTCCTCTTCTTTCTTCTTTGTGCCTCAGCTGGCGTGGACAGCGCCTCCTGGTGCTTCTGATGGCGTGAAGGTCGCTCTCTTCTCTGATGACACTACTTTGATGTAATTTTGTATTGGCCTTACGACCTTGGTTCTGCTCCAGTATAGTAGGAGGAGGAAGGATAGACAGGAGGGACGGCAGCCAATGGGCCGCTGTGCCCAGAGAGGAGAACGGCCAACGGGCCGCTGTGCCCTGGGAGAATGGAAGGTTAGGAACGGCAGCCAACAGGCCGCTGTGCTCTGGGGAGATGGAAGGATAGGGATGGCAGCCAACGGGCCGCTGTGCCCTGGGAGAATAGAAGGTTAGGGACGGCAGCCAACGGGCCGCTGTGCCCTGGGAGAATGGAAGGTTAGGGACGGCAGCCAACAGGCCGCTGTGCCCTGGGGAGGATAGGAGGTTAGGGACGGCAGCCGACGGGCCGCTGTGCCCTGGGGAGATGGAAGGATAGGGACGGCAGCCAACGGGCCGTTGTGCCTGGAGAGGATAGAAGTATAGGAACGGCAGCCAATGGGCCACTGTGCCCTGGGAGGATGGAAGGTTAGGGACGGCAGCCAACGGGCTGCTGTGCCCTGGGAGGATGGAAGGATAGGGATGGCAGCCAACGGGCCACTGTGCCCTGGGGAGAATAGAAGGTTAGGGACGGCAGATGATGGTCCGCTGTGCCCTGGGGAGATGGAAGGATAGGGACGGCAGACGACGGTCCGCTGTGCCCTGGGGAGATGGAAGGATAGGGACAGCAGACGACAGTCCGCTGTGCCCTGGGGAGATGGAAGGATAGGGATGGCAGATGACGGTCTGCTGTGCCCTGGGGAGATGGAAGGATAGGGACGGCAGCCAATGGACCGCTGTGCCCTGGGAGGGTGAGAAGATAGGGACGGCAGCCAACGGGACGCTGTGCCCTGGAAGGATGGAAGGTTAGGGACGGCAGATGACGGTCTGCTGTGCCCTGGGGAGGAGATGGAAGGATAGGGATGGCAGACGACGGTCTGCTGTGCCCTGGGGAGATGTTAGGATAGGGACGGCAGACGACGGTCCACTGTGCCCTGGGGAGATGGAAGGATAGGGACGGCAGACGACGGTCCGCTGTGCCCTGGGGAGATGGAAGGATAGGGACGGCAGCCAACGGGCCGCTGTGCCCTGGGAGGGTGAGAGGATAGGGACGGCAGCCAACAGGCCGCTGTGCCCTGGGAGGGTGAGAGGATAGGGACGGCAGCCAACAGGCCACTGTGCCCTGGGAGGATGGAAGGTTAGGCATGGCAGCCAAAGGGCCGCTGTGCCCTGGGAGGATGGGAGGTTAGGGACATATGGCAGCCAATGGGCCGCTGTACAGGAGAGGAAGGTTGGAGCGGAATGCTGCTGTCTGGGGCTCGTCTGGCGTTTATATACTCTCCCAAAGTAAAGGGGATGGAGTTTCGCCGCGGCCAGAGGTGGTAAGAATTGTCTCGATTTGCGGAAGATGGTGCGCCATCGGTACCCTCCTTATCTCTGTGGTCAGCTAGCTTTGCTGATAGCCGAGCGTCTTTCAATAATATTATTAATTATTTTCTCGTCACAATTTTACTTTGTGACACCCCACTCCTACTTGGTGGGGGGGGGGGCAGAGCCCTCTATGGCACCACCTTAAAAGATGTGAGTCATTTAGGCATCACCTTAAGAGGTGTACACCTCCCAGGCATCACCTTTAGAGGTTTATGCCACTCACTATGAGCATCATCTATACCTGGTCCACAGGTACATATTTACACTGTCCATCTGGTAACTGACTTTCATACGTGGTCGACCTGCTCGTCTGCACTTTCCTGGTGTTGTGTTGTGGTGACACAGCACCGGATCCTTATTTCGAGAGGGGCCTGGTCTGGGAGCCTGTGACTGTGGGACTATCTCTTTGACAGTCATAGGGTGTGTTGACTTTTCCACATCCATGTCAGTCAATGGTGGCATTGAATCTTTCCTTACCAACTTTCTGTTTGTTGGGCGAGGCAGGATTGTGGAATTGTCTTTAGATGATGATATCCCACCATTGTTTATCCTCTTTGTGTCGACTGCCAGGCTGGATTCTGACTCGTCATGAGATGGTTCTTGTTGTATCCTAACCTCCACAACTTTCTCGGAGTTTGGAGTATTTGCTCTGGTGGTTGGAGCATGAATTGCAGCTTGTCGTTCAGAGTTTCTCATCTCATCACAGGGATCAACTATGTCATCCCAAGATGCTTGTCCTGGAATGTAGGACAATTCCGCCCTGGTATCAATCCAGGCATTGACTCTGACTCCATTCAAACCAACCTGCTTGAACATCCTTCTGTTGCGACTTTTGTTGTCCTGAGATTTGGAATCTATGGCCAATATTGTTGGGACTGTTGTTGTCCTATTCCCCAATAAGAACGATCGCGACTTAATAGGCTGACTTGAAGTATTCAGTTGGGGAGGATCCCACTCTACCTCTCTCGTGAATGTGTGAATATTCACCCTGTTTTCACGCATAAATTCCATGCCCAATAGCAACTCTTGTCCAAGTCCTTCCATTATAGACGCTGCTAGTGGAACTGTGATTTGTTCTATAGTTACATTAGTTGTCAGCTTCCCATTTAATGGGGTAGATCGTCCAACAGCTAATATTGCGTGGTGATGAGTTGGTACCTTCCTTATCATCCCTATTTTTTGGAGAACTTCATAAACCTCATTACTCATATAATTAGCTTCAGCGCCACTATCTAGCAATGCCTGACACTTTTTACCACCAATTGTCACGGTAATGAATAGTCTGTTGTCCCTTGATGACCCTCCAATCACAGGAATCCTGTGTGCTGTTTGCATCACTGCTGTCTTGTTCAGAGTTTTATTCTCCTTTTGCATATCACAGACACATTTGAGTGCTCTCTTCCCGCATCTTTTACATGACAGGATTTCGGGACAGTGTGATCACCAGTGCCCCTGTTTCTTGTATTGCCAACACATGGGTTCAGACTCGCTAAGAGAGGGTCTGTTACTTCTAGGGGTTATCACTGTCCCGACCTTGGGTCCTGTAATCATTTTTATGTCCTCAGTCATGTGAACTCTTGAGTTCTGTCTATTCTGTTTCTCCTCTGCTTTGATTTGTTCATACTCTTTCACGAATTTTTCTAACTCGTCAATACTATGAACATCCGATTGCCAAATATACAATTTGTACTGTGGGAGGAGGTTCTTATACACTCTCTGTAATTTATTTTCGTCTGTGAAACCTCCTCGACGCCTCATGAGTGTCAGTACATCTTCGAGAAATTCATCAAACGATTCACCTTTCCTTTGCTTCCTTGCCTGAATTAGATTCTCGAGGTCCTCCTCATAGGTAAGTGGGTAGTAGCGTGATCTGAATTCTTTCACAAAATTGTCCCATGTTTTCCACTGGTCACGACGATTAGGCATCCATAGAGTAGCTTTACCAACTAGTAATTCAGGTAGTGCGACTAGTAGCGACAGACGACGGTCCGCTGTGCCCTGGGGAGATGGAAGGATAGGGACGGCAGACGATGGTCCGCTGTGCCCTGGGGAGATGGAAGGATAGGGACGGCAGACGACGGTCTGCTGTGCCCTGGGGAGATGGAAGGATAGGGACAGCAGACGACGGTCCGCTGTGCCCTGGGGAGATGGAAGGATAGGGACGGCAGCCAACGGGCCGCTGTGCCCTGGGAGGGTGAGAGGATAGGGACGGCAGCCAACGGGCCGTTGTGCCCTGGGAGGATGGAAGGTTAGGGACGGCAGCCAACGGGCCGCTGTGCCCTGGGAGGATGGGAGGTTAGGGAAGTACGGCAGCCAACGGGCCGCTGTACAAGGACAGGAGGTCAGGGACGTACGGCAGCCAACGGGCCGCTGTACAGGAGAGGAAGGTTGGGAGCGGAATGCTGCTGTCTGGGGCTCGTCCGGCGTTTATATACTCTCCCAAAGTAGAGGGGATGGAGTTTCGCCGCCGCCAGAGGCGGTAAAAATCATCTCGATGCGCGGAAGATGGTGCGCCATCGGTACCCTCCTTATCTCCGCGGTCAGCTAGCTTTGCTAATAGCCGAGCGTCTTTCAATAATATTATTAATTATTTTCTCGTCACAATTTTACTTTGTGACACATTCTAAAATCGAATTCATAGTACCATATATCTATTTGTAATTGATAATGTGTTTGTTTTTTGGAGTGTGAATAAATTGTTATTTTGATGAGTGATAGTAGCTTACCTAGATTTTGATTTGGACTGTAGTATTAATTTGAAAAGGGACAGTTTTGGGCATAAGCCTGTTCTGCCTCCTCTTATGACTGTAAGAATAATTGTACGACTGAGAAAATGAATATAAACTATAAATTTAATCTTTCGTTACAAATTTTCTATGCTTTCACACTCCAGAGCAAAGCTCGGTCCCCCGATATTATTTGACTAAACGAGTTACCCAAATGAAGGGATTCAAAATAAAAAAAAATGAAAAATGGGAATGCGAGAAATATTATAATTGAAATTCCAAAAATTATCATTTAATTAAGAGACATTTATGGCATTAATAATTTTCTGAAAAACATTAATAATTGGCAATAATAATAATTAGCAATATAGCACTAATAGTTTTAATTTTAAATGATTCTCTCCTGGTTTATTGAAATCTGTGTTGGAGATTCCTCAGTGATTGTTGCATCATCTGAGAAAACCCCGTGAAAGTGAGCTCTGTTCGAAATTAACAGAATGTTCAAGTATAGAGATTTAAAAGAAAACAACCATTTCATTTAATGTTCATTGAAATCGACCATATCAGTATTTACTCATGAATTACCGGTAGCGTATTGTTAATGTATTTTTAGAGTATTGTTAAAGATTTGAGAAGATAATATGAGCATCTTATTGGTTTTTCTCTCAATGATTGTAATGGACGGCTTAATTGTTTTTAAATAATTATAAAAAAATCACAGATTATTGACCGAACGTAGTGGGGTCTATGTTTTAACACGGATTTTCTTTTGTCTGTCTGTATGTAACGCAATTATGGCCAAATGCGTTGATAGAATTTGATGGGATTTGGCAGGAGTATTCCTTTTCCAACTGCGCGTCGATGTATACACAAGGTTCTTTGGAATTTTGCATTCTAAGGATAATAAGAAAATGAATTCGTCCATACTCTGAATTATTCATAATCAATCAGCTGACAAGTGAATTACACAGATGTCTGAAAAAGCCGTGTCAATTTCTATAAGGACTACAGTTTCAATCAAAGACCTTGAAGAGATACCGTATGCATCTTTAAGGTCTTTGGTTTTATTATTTTGTTTCTCAGTCATCCTATTATATTAAGCAAGCAATTTCTGTATATCTGTTTATATTTTTATATCTGGTTACCTGGTTATTTATGTTCAACAGATATCAAAAACTGCTCTATAACGATATAACGAAATTTGGAACATAGTAGTTTTATGAAATAAAAATTCGATTGCACTAGGTCTTATCCCTGGGAAAATTAGTTCCTTGATCAGTAATTAATTCCATTAGTACGCCGATTCTTGTTATCACTCTCTGTATTAGTGCTTGTGCCATAGTCTCAGCAGTTTGATCCGGTAGGGCGATAAATTCTCCATCTAGTAAAATGATCAATTACTGTTAGGATGTATCTGTTTCTTGACTTTGATAACGGAAGTGGACCTAGAATATCACATGACAGTCTGTATCCAAACTCGGTCACTTTTTTAAATTCTCCTAAGGGTGCTTTCGATTTTCCGTAATCTGTTCTTTTACTACATTCTTCACACGCTCTTATAAAATTAGTTACATCATTCTTCAGTTTAGGCCAATAAAACTTTTCTTGAATTCTTACAATTTTTTTCACAATGTGCCCCCATGACCGACATAAAGAAGATCATGGTGAAGACGAATAACTTTCTCTCGAAGGCTTCTTGGTATAACAATCAACTTCTTATCATGTTTCTTGAAGTGAATGATCCCTTCTGGACTCAATTTGAAACTAGGATACTCTCGAAGGCGCTGACACTCTTCGTCTGCTCTCTGCTTCTCTCTTATGATTTCCAAGTCTAACAATGGAAGATTCTCAACTGTATTCTAACACCAGGCTTGTGAATTACTTTATAATCGTACTCAGCTAACTTCAAAGCCCATCTAGTTAGTCTACTTGATGGATCTTTCAGTGATAAAAGCCACTTGATAGCACTATGATCGGTATATAAAGTGAATGATCGACCATAGAGGTAACATCTAAAATATTTAACAGCCCACACAACTGCTAATAGCTCTCGCACTGTTACACTGTAATTTTGTTCAGCTGAATTGAGTTGTCTAGATGCATATGCAATAACATGTTTAACTCCATTGATTTCCTGAGCTAAAATTGATCCAATTGCAAAATTACTGGCGTGTGTGCTAAGAATAAATGCTTTTGAGAAATCTGGATAAATAAGTAGCGGTTCTGTGATTAGTTTTTCTTTCAACTTTTGAGAAGCGGTTTCACATTCTTCATTCCAGTCAAAATTTCGATTCTTTTTAGTTAATTTTGTAAGTGGTTTGGTGATTTCGGCAAATTTTGGAACATGTCTCCTATAATAACTGCATAAACCTACAAAACCACGGATCTCTTTTTCATTTTTAGGTCGAGGATACTCTTTGATTGCTTCAATTTTCTTAGGACGTGGCTTGATTCCATCCCTGGTGACTATGTGACCTTGAAAACTTATTTCTGGCTTAGCAATTTGACATTTTTTCAATTGAACACTCAAATTGACTTCTCTAAATCTATCCAATACTTCGGCAATATGAAGAACAGGCTCATATGTAGAAACACGAAACTTAAAATATATGAGAGCCTAATTCGACCTGTTGTAACGTACGGCTGTGAATCTTGGACGTTAACAAAAGAAGACAAAAACTATTTAGGTGTTTTTGGAAGGAAAATTTTAAGAAAGATTTATGGTCCAGTTAAAGAAGGAGAGGAGTGGAGGAGAAGAACTAATTCAGAGCTCGAGGCATTAATGAAAGGCCGAAATATTGTAAAATTTATAAAGGCACAGCGGCTTAGATGGTTTGGACATATCTGTAGAATGAACGAAAACAGAATGCCTAAAATAATATTCAAGGAGAGGCTACATTCAAGAAGAAAGATAGGAAGGCCGAGAATAAGATGGGAAGATGAAGTGAGAGACGATCTCCAAAAAATGGGATATAGAGGATGGAGACAATTAACAGAGGACCGAGAAGCGTGGAGAGCTGTAGTGGAGGCGGCCAAAGCTCATATTGGGCTGTAGTGCTAAAGAAAAAAAAAAAAAACTTCGGCAATATCTTCAGTGTGCTGATTTATTGTAGGGCTAAATATTAAAATATCCATGTACGGTAAGCATGCTTTTCCGTTCAATCCTAACAAGGTAGAGTCTACAAGTCTTTGAAACACTGCTGGTGAATTGATAAGTCCCATTGGCATTCTTGTATATTCATAATGTCCATCAGGAGTACTAAAAGCAGTTTTTTCTTGACTATCAGGGTGCATTTTGATTTGGAAGAATCCAGAGCTCATATCAAATGCTGTAAAATATTTGCTACCTCCTAATGAATCTAATGTCTCGTGGGTATCAGGTAGAGGCTATACTTCTGGAACTGTCATTTTGTTAATTTCTCTGAAATCAATACACATTCTGTATGTAATAACACCATCAGGACCTGTTTTTTTCGGAACAATAACAACTGGTGCTGACCAAGGTGATGAACTGGCCACGACGATTCCTTTGTCCAGCTGTTCTTGTACAAGTTTCTTTAAAACATCTCTCTGTGAATGTGGTACCCTGTACGGTTTGTTATCACCAGTAGTAATTTTATGTTCTACTGTTGATGTACAGCCTAAATTGTCGATTCCGTCAAGACTAAAAATGGCACTATATTTGCAAAGTATATTTCTCATCTTAATTCTCTCTCCATTATACAAATGATTCAACTTTCCTTCTAATTTAGCTGCAAACTTCTCTGTTCTCTTTCTAGTTAGCTTCATTCTTTATATTTAACATCGTGTGTTTCATTTTTTGATTGAGACCCTTCAACATTACAAATTAATGTTTTCTTTTATAATGTTAAATCTTCATTGGTTACTTTAGTCCAACACATACCATTCATTACTTTAGAAAGACTTCGGGCTATTAAGATTCCATGAACTTCAACTGTTACAGGCTCTGTTATCATTAATTTGTTTTCTAATTCATTTTTCAATTCTTTATTGTTTTTTCCCAATTTGATTTGTACTATTCTGTCCGATCTAGCAGGTTTTGTGAGATTGGTTCTACAATATGCATTAACATGAACTGTCGATTGTGAGGGTAATTTTGAAGTTATCGGTTTTGATTGGATATACTTTTCTTCTATTTTTGAATTTGTAAAATCTGTTTCATTACTTCCTTCAATTTTCATTCTTATAGTTTTTGATTGAGTATTTTCTATTTCAACCGTCATAAATCCACTCTTTTTGTAATCTTGATTGGAACTGTTTTTTGTTTCATAGAGTCGGCAACTTGCCTTCCTTCCATAAATAATATTATATACTACGATCAAGGTCTATGACTGACTTTAATTTTGAGAACATCATATCCCAGTATTGCAATATAGGTGTCTGGTAAGTCAAAAACTATTAAGTCGTATTTTACCTCCATCCCATTCAGTTTTATAACTTGCCTCACTGTCCCATGCACTCGCATAAGGGCTCCAGCGATGCCTCTAATTAGGATGTTGCTTGGAGTAATTGTGCCAGATACGATTTGTCTTGTGATAAGGGATACTTGTGTTCCCGTATCAACTACAATCTTTCCTTCCACTCCTCCAATACTACCATCCACAACTAGTTCTTCGGCACTATTTTGGCATAAAGTAGTTACAATTTTGGGCTTACTTCGTCTCGCCTGTCCAGACCTATTACAAAAGTGATCTGAATTTACTAATGTTTGGGGTTCCCAACGGCGGTCTTGAGCTCCCTGTTGTCGTTTAACAACTTTTCTTGATCTTTTCGGTTGTCATTTATCTTTTTCCCACTTCCCAACAATTGTGTGCAAGATGTCCTCGCTTGTTGCAATTGTTACAAAATTTATCTGCGGAATATTGTTTCATTCTAGATTCAATTTCTAGATGCTCTTACAAAAGCTACAAACTCTAATGCTCACTTGTTGAGTGTCAGTGTGTACAACTCTCTTCCTACAATCTCTAGCGATGTGTCCAATCTTCCCACAGTTTAAACATTTTTTTTTGAGTTATTGTGCTAAATACTTTTCTAGATGGTTCCTGTTCATTTTGGAAGGGTTTTCTATCTAGGTTGAAGATCGCTATGGCTGTTTCTACTTTAACATCTTTAAAGGATGTTGGGAATTTTATGCGAGTTTGTTTCCTTATTTCACCATGTAATCCTCTTAAGAATGACTCCATGGCTCTCTTATCAGCTTCTTCCCTTAGTATTTTATCAGCTTCATCACTTGCTGTTACTCTAATCGTCATCATACTAATGTTCATGAGTCGGTCTGCATATTTTTCAATTGACTCTCCTTTATTTTGTTGGATTGATGCTAATTGTTCATAGTAATAGCGACTTGGTAGGCTATCACCAAAACGCTCAACCAAAGCTCTAATTTCAACTGCAGATTTTGCATTCATACACCTATCATCTGACTTGAAAAACCATTATGCACTTCTAGTAAGTTTTAATCTGATAATTTGTGTCTTTTGAAATTCTGACCAGCCACACAATTGAGAGATTCCATCAACAGTGTAAAGAAAAGAATAAATTTGATCTGACTGCTCTCCATCGAATGTTGGAATACTGTTAACTAAATCGAAATTTGGCTCAGGGGGGGTAACAAGTTCTACATCTACTAAATTTGTATCTGTTCTATTTAGGTCTCTGGTAACAGTTCCGTTTAGTGTGACACTAAGTTGATTTAATCTAGCTGATAGCGCTTCAAAAGCAGCTTCAACTTCGACTTCCTGCCCTTCAAAATTAACTCTTTCAGTCATTTTAGATTTTTATAATTAACCTTTCATTTTCATAAATAAATAACTCTCATAAAACAATAAATTTATTCTAGGCCTATCAGCTCTGTGTGACCTAAATAATTTCCTGAAATCTTTCCATCTTATATGATTTTATAATAAACAATATTGATATCTGACCTGATTGATTCAGCATAAAATAAACATTAATAATTAGAAATGAGCTCTAAATTAACCGAATGTAGACCTAACAATTTCCTATCATAAAGTTGGGAAGTCTATCTCCAACACAATAATTAGATAAATATATAAATAATATTTTCAATATAAGAAGAGCTGTATAAATTGCTCACCAAATTTAATTGTTGATGTCTTCATCTCCATCGTAGAATGCCGCAAACTTTGCCCCAGTAGATCCATGTTATTACAGTTGTAATCCGCCGAACAGCAGGTAGAATGACAGCGACAGTCTCTATGGAGTCGTGTAGCCTGAAGAGTAAGGAACTATAAAGACTGGGTACACGCAGTCGCCATTTTGAGTCATAGCATAGCATTCGTTTCAACTGCTTGTATTGCTTTGTCAGTAAAGGGTACTATAATTCTATTTTATAAATACTCAGTTACTTTTTTTCACTAAAATGAGTCAAACCGTTTTCAAATTAGTTTACAACGAAGCTGCAACCTATACTATAGTAAATATTACCATAGTAATATTGAAGATTTACTCAAAGATAATGATATTTTTTTTCAAACTTTAGGTTTCAATTTAGGAGAAGTGAGTGAGATAGATGTAGTTAACGCTTTCACCTTTCAAATATTTGAAGAATGATAGAAGTAGTGGTTCAGATGGTACACCCATTATTTCATCAAAGAATTGAAGAAATAACTAATTTTGCCATTATTGTAAATATTTCATTTGTTAATTAGAAGCGATGAATTTCCTCTCATCTGGAAAGAAGCTAAAATCACTCCTATTTATAAATCAAGCAAAGAAAATGAGATAGTAATTTTAGGTCTGTACTGTAGCCATTAGTGGAGCTAAAGTCATCAGTTTCAAACAACATTCAGTTTCAAGATTATTGGTTTTTTGAAAAGGTTCTTGAAAGTGTTTGAGCAATTAAAGTCTTGTACATAACAGTTTAATTATTTTTTTAATAGAATATCACTGTTACTAGTACTAGGACTAACGATCAGTTTATTTCTATCCTAAATAATTACTTCAATTCATTTTACAAGAAGAGTTTTGTAATAGCTTCTCCTTGTTGTAAATTAGCTCATTCATAATAACTGCACTAAATAGATATGTTAATTTTTTGCACTTTCACTAAGCACTCCTGGTGGTTTACACCAGATCTGTTGGCTTCTTCCTTTTCAATCTCACCGTTAATGTTGAGTTGTCCAAAAGCTGGATTTCCTCAACATTGTGGTGGTCATGTAGAGCCTCTTCATAGGTCCTTGCTGTTTCTACAATCATCTCCTTGACTGTCTCCACCTGAAGGTCTCTATGAAGGTCGGCGTTCCTGATGAAATATGGAGCATTGACAGCATTTCGAAGAAACTTGTTTTGGAATCGTTGGATGATGCCAATATTGCTCTCTGCTGTACAGCCCCACAGTTGTGCACCATACAAACAGACAGGCCTTAGAATTTGTCTGTATTGTAGGTTAATAAGCTTGAATTCCTTCCTATTAGCCAATACATTCTACCGTACTTGTAGTAGTTGAGCTCATCCAACTTTTTCTTAACATGGTTTCTCCACCGAAGCTTGGCATCCAGAGTAATGGCAACATATTTTGCCTCGTTTGTATATGGTATCACGTGGTTGTTGATTCTGACTGGTATGTAATCATGCGGTCTGTTTGCGAAGGTCTATTTTCTCATTTTTACTCTTACATGAGCTGTTTGTGAGCATTATTATATTGATTTGTTTTTCATGAGTCAAAGACACTGGGTACGGTACTGTCCAGGTACTTTCACAAAAATTTATTACTCGCTACGTTGAAAGCTCTTTCTATTTTACTAATTGATCATCTCAAAACAATATTACATGGTTAATTGACAATATTGTAATGTGAACTTACAAACTGTAGGCTACCATACCTATTATAAGGTACCTAATATAGGTAAGTGTTGAAGCTGAGCAGTAGCTTGGTTTACAATATTATCACTACCTACCTAGTTTATAGGCTTACTTACAAATTCTCCTTGATATCATGAACTCTCTATAATGAATATTAATATTGTTTTAAAAAAATACCGATCCTAGTGGCTTAGAAGACTCACTATTACAATACACTAGTAACGGCGAGTCTTCTAAGCTTGTGCAAGCTACAGTAGTATAGCCTAGGCCTGTATCTTTTTCTCATCCAAAATCGGACTGAAATGAATAATTTACTGGCCTACTCTGGTTTAATTTTTACATCTAATAATAATCCATGCAGTAGTGAGTAGACTATTAATTATGATTGATAGAAACTTTTTTTTGAAGACTGCACCTTTCCAAAACTAATAATGTTGAGGCACAGAGTTGAAGGACTACAGCTGGACTAGTTTTGTACGGTACCAGGTTTTGTTTAATTTCATACAAATCGTTTCATTTTGTTCTGAACAATACATTCATTTTTTGAATTTATCCCTGTTAGAAAAATATTCTCATCAATTTTATAAGCCACTTCAGTCCTTCAGTGATGTCAATATAAATTCTGTCCAAAACCATACAACATAGCGTACGGATGTAATTTGAATTTGGCTCCTTCTTCTGTGACTCAGGCCCGTACCTGGTATTTATAGTTCCCTACTGAAGAGCGATGAACCTGGTGACGTATTCGCTAACACCCAAAAGTTGGAGGAAGCCCACGCCACACCTCTGCCAATCCCCACCCCAACGTTTTGCTGGTTCGCTGCCCGCGTTCTGCTGACTCAAGACACTTCCGCTTTTCAGAGTTCAACAATCGCGCTCGGTTTCATATTTCATCCGAATAATTTTCGAAATCACTGTTCAACAGTCTTTAAAATTGAATTTAATAATTTTTCCAGCTGCATCATTTTTGAGACGTCAACGTTTTTTAGAAAATATTACTGAAAGGATTTGATATATTGAACTATGAGTTAAAGAAATTTCGCCCTTTGTCCGAATTCATGTAGGAATAAATTTATACTGTTCATTATTTGGGAGTTAATAAGGTTCTCTTCACAAAGTACAGGAACACATAATACACATAATCAAGAGTTTAACAATATCACGTCCACATATTCAAAAGCGAATTAAAATTTAGTAACACTTAACAATGAACTTTGAAACTATCTTAAAACTATATTTGAAAGTATAAAAAATACTTTTAAAAAGTTTGCAGAGTTCGGGTCCCACCGCCAAGTCACCACTTGCGGCGTGCGTGGCGAGCATGACAGTGCTCTCCAGTAGCGCTGCCACCACCAGGTTTTTATTTTAGGGTCCTGGGCCCTGCTACTTTTAAAGGATAATATGATAAAATAAATACGCAAATTCACCAAAAAAATCTCACTCTATTGAAAAATCTCATAACAAACATCTATACTCTCTCTCTAAACATAATCACTCCTCAATCACATTACTAAAAACTTCATCTCACTATCTCACACACAACCTTCCTCCAGCGCGTCTCGGAACGTTCTTCCTTGAGTTTCGCCTCTACACGGTCATCACTCTCTCAGCTCACCAGTTCAAAAGTCCAATTTGGTGGCCTGATTGATGACTCCGCTATTCTAATAATTAATAACCTATGAGAGCGGGGTGTTTGAATTTTTACATGAATAAGCTTTACCTTATGCTCCTGAACTCTAGAGCAAATGCTCACGTATTTTAAAGATTTTTCAACTGCTAATTCGCCTTACTTTGTTTTTCAGTTAAAAGTTAGAATGTGCTCCTCTCATAAGCGCTAAATATGCAAGTATAGACACTGCTTATGGTTTGGTCGTCGGCTCTGTTCTCTATCTATGAATTGAGTTTTAGGTTAGTTGAGTTCTGAATTTTGGAATAATATCGTGAAAAATGTCATCTCTTTAATAATCTTTAACATAATCTTATAATCTCAATAGCCTTCTTATAATCGTCTACACTCTCATCTTCTTGAATGCCTATTTCCTATATGTATGTAGGAATAATGGTGATATATATCATGGTTGAATCTAAAAAGAAACTTATAGTTATCAACTATTGGTTGTGATCGTATCTGGTATAGTATCCTCTTCCTCGCATGAATTAGTTAAGCCATTCTGATATGAATAAAAGGTGAAAAGCTGCTCTAGACTAGACTCACCTTTTTGAAGCATTTGCTTCAAAAGTTGAGCAAATGCTCCAATTTATTCAAACAATTTTGAGTATAAGCTTCTACTTTTGAGCAAATTATCAAACTATTTTTTTGATGAGCATGAGCAAAAGGTTTTGCTCACGTTTATTCATAGAAAATGAAGCATGCTCAATATTTTAGAAGTATAAGAAAATGCTCAGCTTTATTCATATGGCCCAATGCGTATTGGAATCATAGAGCATTGGCTGGTTGAACAAGAGTTACCATTCTACCAGAATATTGATAGGCTGGCACTTACTGGCAGTTTCTGAAGACAGTCACCTTGGGGCGAGTTGTATATTTTAACAATGGAACTATTAAACTCCTTCACTTGTCAACTTACTTTGTGGAAGTTTAAAGTGAGGCAACAAGAGGATGCTCAGCTCTTGACTCAGTTGTAACAAACTTGGATCCGGAATGTTTCACTGTGAATGTTAGCAAGGATCAAATATCAGACCACAAACATATCCTTCTGAGAGCTCGGTTGGCTTGCTATAGACGGGGTGAAACACTCAAAACTATCCAGTATCGATCATTTGATGAGAATTGTCTTCAGATTTTCACTACAGGATCGAATTGAGCCCTGGTTTAATATGATTTCAACTTTGTAATCAAGGGAGGGGTTTTCTTTTTTATTTTGTTGTTTTAAGGAATTTTTTGATTCTTTGTTTCCTGTGAATACTAAAAAAGGGTTTCTCCTGATCTGGGAGGGATGCTGGTCGACTGGGGGGTGGTCCAACCTGTCCAAGTTGTGATTGATTCACTCCAGCACTTGAAGAACTGAGAGAGCTTTTTCTGTTGGTAAATGAAATGTGTAAAAAACCCAATCTGAACATTGTATTGAAGAATCTTATACTTGGGTGTAATAAAATTAGAAGCAAACGCAAAACTCATTTTGTCAAGTGTAAAATAAAAGCTGCCTGGACCCTTATAAACAGAATAAGACCATCATCAAAAGAGAACAACTCATTTACTACAGCAGATGACTTCAACAATTATTTTCTTGAGTCAGTTGAGAAGATTGTGAATGATATACAAAATAATGGTGAACCTATTCAGTTTACTCACATGCCTGTCATAGATTCTGAATTCATCTGGTGTCCTGTATGTGCTCAAGATAATTGACACGGTCTATGTCAATTATGTGTAATTAGGTATATTTCACTGTAATTGACACGGTTTTAGGTTTTAGGAGTTCCAATTTTAAGGATATTTATGGCATGACCCCAAATTTTTTCAAGCAGATGATAGTTATTATTGTACCCATATTAGCATGTTGTATAAATAACTGTTTAACTAGTGATACTTTGCCTGAACAACTCAAAATCTCCAGATTAGTCCCGGTCTACAAGAAGGGTCCCTATTGAACACCTCAAGTTTCAGACCAATTTCTATAATTCTTGTTTTTGTCAAGATATTTGAGGCAATCATATTTGCACAACTGTATAAATACCTTGAGGAGCATGACCTCCTGGCTCCTTCTCAGTTTGGTCTCAGGAAGTGAAAATCTACTGTCATGGCTGTGGAATCACTGTTAGAATCGATTATCAATTCTTTTGAGGAGAGGAAATCAACTTTTTAAATGCTATGTGATCTCTCACGAGCATTTGACTCTATCCCTCATACAGTTCTATTGGAGAAATTGGAGCATTATGGCTTACAGGATTGTGCAATTCGTGTGTTTGAGTCTTACCTTTCTGAGAGAAAACAGATTGTACATTGGAATGATCAGTGCTCGATTCCTCTTCTGGTAAAACGGGGTGTGCCACAGGGCTCATTGTTGGGCTCTTGCTACTCTTTCTTGTAGCAATAAATGATTTGCACTTCTATCTAAATGGAAATATGCTATTCTAAATGGATGACACTTCCTTGTTCTCTGCAAATAAGAGTGTCACCCAGGCTAAAGCAGATGTGATGGAGTTGTTTGATAGAAGCTCGTGATTGGTTCTTACTAAACAGATTACGGTATCTCTGAATTAGACAAAAACCCAAAGTATATTGTTCTCTCTATCAAAGGTCAGTGAGTGTTTGCAGCTGGTCCGACTATTGGAGTTCACTCTTGATGCCAAGTTACTCTGGGAACCTAATATATGGTGTGCTCCTGTCTCAGCAGCATTGTCTATCTACTGATAAAGTGATAAGGCTGATGTCTGAACTGCCAATTTCGGTTGTCAGACAGGCCTATTTTGCTTTTTTCATTAGAGGATGAGTTATGGTTTGAAATTGTGGGGTTATGCATCTAGCACTTCTAAAGTGCTGTTAATTCAGAAGAGAGTGGTCTGGGTGATTTCTGGGCTATCTCGATCACTGTAAGCCACTTCTTTCTAAAAATGGCATTCTATCCGTCTTCAATGAATTCATCTACCAATGTTTGAAAGATATACATCAGATACAAGATAGGCTCTTCTTCTTCTCCCGAGCCTATGTCCCATTTCTCTTGGGGTCGACCCTCCTAATCCTTTTCTGCCATTCCCAGTGCTGCTGAGTCAGTTCAGGCTCTAAATCTGTCTTCCTCATATCCTTGGAAATGGTACCCATCCAGGTTGTCTGCGGTCTACCAGGGCGTCTCCTGGGCTGTTCAATTTCCATGACGAGTCTGGTCATGTAATCCTCACCACGTCTCATAATGTGCCTGTACCAGCACAAGCGATTTTCCTTCAGCTTATCAGTTACTAGTTTATCAGAGATTGACAATGATGTAATAACTGAAACCGGTCTTTCTAATTATCAATAAATCAGTGGTTTTTTGACAATTTCTTAGTCTTTTTCATTCAATGTGAATAATTACCACAATATCAACTTCTCAACTACACAAAAAGTTATCAGTTATATTAGCCACTTTAAATGTTCCTCTTACATATCCATTCCTAACTTTGTCTTTCAGGGTTACACCTACCGACCACCTTCTTCATCTCTGTAACATGAATTTGTTTTTTACCTGACTTTTGCATAGCCCAAAATTCAGATCCATACATTAAAACTGGCCCAATTGCTCTCTTATATATGTTTCCTTTGACCTCGATGGGCATTTTTACATTGCAGATGACTCCCATCAATGATCACCATTTCAGTCACACAGCTGTTATCCGGTCCTTGATGTCTCTGTCAACGGAGGCTGTAGATGCAAGAGAAGATCCTAAGTATTCAAAGTGGTCAACTTGTTTTAAAGGGGTGCCATCAAGCTGATGTTGTGCCATGCTGATTTTAGATGTTCTGATTCCTGAGAAGTTACAGTGCATGTACTCTGTTTTAGTACTTAGAACTTACTCTCAACCCTCGACTTTCTAATGCTGTGCACCATGCTGTTAAGTCCATTTGAATCTGTTGTAAAGCTACAAGAACTATGTCATCTGCATATATATATCTGCGGTAATGTAGTTCATGACTATGTTGAACAACAGCGGACTAAGAGTGGATCCCTGGTGCACCCCGACCTTGACTTCAAATTCCGGACCAACACCAGCAGGGCTCAGGACTCTAGTCTTGATATCATGATACATGTCCTTGAGGATTTCGGTGTATTGTTCAGGAACCAGTTGTGCCCGTAGTGCCTGCCATATAAGCTCTCTCAGAACATGGTTGACCGCTTTCTCAAGATCTATGAAGACCAGATGATGGTCCTTCTTTAGTGTTTTGTATTTTTCAATCAAGATTTTTATGGTGTGTATAGCATCTATTGTGCCTACCCCATTAGTGAAGCCACATTGATTGGTGTAACTGTAGTTAATTCTTTGAGTCTTTCCACAAGCACACTTTCCCAGATCTTTAGTGCATGTGACATTAGCTTAATTGCATGGTAATTGCCACAGTCTGTCACATCACCCTTGTTCTTGTAAAAAGGCACTAAGTTGCTCTGCCTCCGTCCATCAGGCATTTTACCCTTTGTAAGTATAAGGTTGAAAAGGTTTGTTAGCCACAATGTACTTGACTCTATGCATATTTTGAAGAGTTCTGAAGGTACTTCATCAGGTCCTGTTGCTTTGATATTTTTCATTTGGCTAAGGGCAGCCTTCACTTTCTTCAGCACAACTGCTCTTATAGGGCAATGCACTGAAGGTAGGCTAGGTAGTAGCTCTAGTGGGAACTCTTCATTTAATAGGTGGTTGTAATACTCATGCCATCTTTCATTGATATCGTTATCTGAAGTTAACAGTGTTCCTGTTGAGTTTTTCACATACTTATTCTGTTTTATATCCCTAGTTTGTTTATTTCTGAGTTTTACAATTCTTCTTTTCTCGCAGAAATGGTTTTACATCTTCAATCCACCAGTTGGGGTATTTTCCTTGTTTCAGAATACCCTTGCTAATACCTAGTACCTCTTTGGCTGTATCTGTTGTGTGCTTTTGGAAATCTTTCCATTCAATGTTAACATCTTTCCTGCTGTGTTACACGTTTCCAAAAACCCTGCAACTTTTGATGCCAGAGCTTTTCCTTGAGGCTTTTGAAGATTAAACCATTTCATCCTCGGCCCAGCTTTCTTCCTGAAACCGTTTTTCCGCTGCGGTAACTTTAAACATGCCGGTGTTTGTGTCGGTGTTGTGTAGTGAGAGGTTCACCTGGGATAATCTTACAGTCTTAAAGTATTTTCGCATTGGACTATCACACAGAATGTAGTCGATTTGAGATGCATTTGCACCATTCATGTAGGTGATTTGGTGTTTATCTTTCTTCTTGAAGCATGTGTTAACTATTGGCATGTCAAAAATTCCAGCAATCTCCAGAATATCCTGCCCCTGCATGTTTGCTGTACCATACCCATAGTTACCATGCACCACACATCCTTCTGGGGCCTGCCTACCTACATGACTGTTAAAATCGCCTGCCATGATTTTGTTTTCTGAAATAGGTATATCCTGGAGAATATCTTGCAGTTCCTGCATGTAGCACATCTTTCAATCACTTGTGAATCCTGTCTGAGGAGCATATGTTGAAATGATATTTAAGAAAGGTTTCCTGTCGAGTGCAAGTTTGATGGTCATAACTCTATCACTATTCTCTCCACAGATATAATGCACTGTTTCAGCTGCTTGTCTAAAATAATGCCAACTCCATTTCGATTGTTTTACCATGGTATATAAGCTGGTATCCCATTCCAATGTCCCTGGATTTGGACCCCTTCCATTTCAGTTCCTGGATGCAGCATATATTATATTGCGTTTGTATAATACTTCTGCCTATTCTTGGCTTCGTCCGGTTAGAGATCCAATGTTCCATGTTGCTAAGCGCACATTAACAGTGCTGCGGCTAATATCGTCGCTTGGGGGGGACGCCCTAACAGTTTTGTCGCTTGTGGGGGACATCCTAGCATTTCCGCTGCTTGAGGGGGACGCCCTAGCCTTCACATCTCTTTTCTTTGGTTGTATCATCATAATTTGGATTAGGAGAAAGTTTTTGGCTTGAAATTATTACGGCCGGTTGCCACCTGACGCCTGAAGAAAATGAGAGTGGCCAAGGGAGGCCGACAGAAAGAGAAAGAAAGAATGGCACACAGCTGAGTCGATAGAAACTAGTGCCATTCTAGAAATTGAGCGGTCAAGATAGGATACTAAAAAATATTCACATTCACAGTCACTTCACTAGAAACCCTGAGAGTATATATATTCCAAGATGCAGACTTGAAAATTCCAATTCGAGCCACCCTGTGATAGGCTACAAATTCCATAACTTGCTACCAACTCAAGTTAGATCTTTGCCAAATAAACGTTTTCTCCAAGTACTTATTTACTGGTAAATCCATTTGATTCAGTGGAGGAATTCATTCATCACAACACCATAGTCAATTTAATTTAACATGATTTTTTTTGTCTTTTTGAAATAATACCAAAGTACAGGAGACCACTAAATTATCTGATTTAATTGTAAATTTGTTTTGATTCCAATGTAACTTATCTGTTTTATTTATTATTGTCTATTGTATTTGTTGTACCTGTGTAATTTATTGTATGTTTTTCAATGTGAATTGTGACATGGCTATAATGTAACTTCTATGCTCGACTGGCCCAATAAAAACTTGAAACATCAAGTTGTATGTATAAAATCTGCTTCTTTTGAGACTATTCCATACACACTAGTTTTTGTGGTTCAAGATCTACTTGTTCCACAAGTAGATCGTGAGCTCTCAACTAAAAAAACATTTTGAAATAAATTATTATTGAATATTTTTCAATAAATCATGACTGCATTTACTGAAAGCGATTCAAGAGTTCAATGTCGGTCTTGAAAATGTTGTAGTTCCTTGGTAGGAGAAATAGGTTTTATTAAGTTAAGGTCTCCGGTTTTCTAACAACTGTGAAAGAACTTTCTTCCATATAAAAAGCATTGAGCGACGAAATAAAGTTTTCTAGATCTTTTCGTGAAGGTCTAGTTCATTAAACATAACTTCTCCCATAACTAAGTTATTGATATTTTCCCATCTAGTAGACCAGCATGATGAAGCGTTGGTTTCGGTTTGTAATCTATTACAATCATTTTGTTCTTGATATAATGGTTCAAATTAATACCTCTCGCATTATTATTTTTTGATTTGGTCAAAATGTTCTTCAATCTCTCAATTTATTTTTCAATGACAAATTATTTGCTCTTGGCTTACAGATAGCAGGTCAGGTGGCAGATCATTAGAAACAGCGTTTGCTCTGCTCCAGATGGCGGCTGCAGAAATTGAGGAAGAATCTGATGTAAGTACTGTGATCAGATACATCATATGAGACGGATGATTCCCAAAAACAATATTGAAATTCGAAAAAATCGATATAAATTTATACAATTTATTATCAATGACACTTTATTGAATTATAGGATCCTGGTTTCTTTTTTACCAAAAAGCAGGGGTTTGAGTAGCTTATATCATAGGCCATATCAACTGAAAAAATGGAGAACCACTACTCATTAAGAAATGTTGAATGTTAATAGTTAATTTGGAAATAGTAACATAAGTAGAATTTTTTGCGTCTTAGAAATGCGCTAGGTAACACAAAATAAAATAGAAATTAATATAGTATAGATAATTTATCATTGGTATTTTGAGAAATTATTGGGTTTGCATCCTACTAATAAAATAATTATTATTGAGAAAAATCAAAGCCAAGTTTCTGGTTGATCTACTTACTCTATTCAATTTATTCACTCCAATACAAACACCCAGTTGAAGTCAACGTTCAAAAACAATACACTCAGAATACAAATTTCAAAGTAAAATACAAAAAACGCTCCATGGTAGGGTAAGCTGAATAGAATGAAAAGAGGAAAAATTGAGCCAACTATGTTTTCTCATGTAGAAATTGACTGGTAGAGGGTATAAAAGTAAGGAATCAAGGGTGATGAGGAGTGAAAAGGGAAGAAAGAGAGAGAGAAAAAAGACAAGCAAAATTTGTAAGCGAGTCCACTTCTAACAAATAAAGCTAAAGAAATGTCATTGCATTCAATAGTTTGAGTAGAAACCGGAAGAAGAGAAAGGGAGACACATTACAAAGACAGACACGGAAAATCAACGCACCCCAATCAGGAAAATCAGAAATCACACAGTTTTCTCGCCCCTCGAACAACACTCAATAATAAGAGACTTAAATGGAAGGATTGGTACCAGGCAGATCATACCAGAGGATATACTGTCAAGCTTGTCATTCCCTCTAAATGGTTATAGAAAATCAAAGGATCGCATAATAAATGTTTGGATATGTTTGACGAATTTGGTCTTGTTGTCTTAAATGGTCATTCACTAGAAGATTCAGATGGAGAGTACACATATATCGGAGCTCAGGGTTCATCATTCATCGATATGTGCCCTGTCTCAATGAATGCTCTCCCACTCATCACGTCATTCAAGGTTATTCCACAGATATTCTCTGACCACCTGCCAATATCTACACAAGTACTTATACAGGGCCATTCTGAAGTATCAGACACCCGTGCAATACCGATCAGGAAAAAGTTGAAATGGAGGCCAGGAGATAAGATCAAATATCAGCAGGAACTGGATTTGAAAATCAGCAGACGTGAGCATTGGGACATCTCCGAGGACGATTTGAAGTTCCTTCTCTCACTAATAAGCAAGTTTGCTTCCATCAATCAATTGTACGTCCACTCCTGGTGTGAAGGGAGACAGTTGTGGTATGATGTCGAATGTGAAAGAAAAGGAAAAAGTCTTCTAATCTCTTAAAGTTGTTCAGAAGAACGAATTCGGAGACACTTAAGGCAAAGTACTTGGAAACAAATAAAACTTTTTAACAGTTGTGTGAGAAGAAGAGAAAAGAGTTTTGGTGTCAATTGACTGAAAAGTTCAAGGAAGTGAGGGGTGCAGGTCAATTTTGGAAGCTCGTTCGTTGTTTTAGAAAAAAGAAGTTCAGCACTGGATCTAATATTGCATTGAGGGACTGGGTGATGCATTTTCAGCAGCTACTAATCCTTGTATTGTGGCAGATAGAGTATTGTACGCTGCACCAATTTCTCTGCAAGACGTGCATGATGTTCTTGGAAGAGCCATAGGAGAATAAGACACCCGGAGAGGACCGAATAACTTCTGAATTCTTCAAGCACGCATCAGCAGATTTCATGGGAGAACTGGTGAATGTGTTCAATGGCCTGCTAGAATATTCTGTCATACCAGAGAGCTTCAAGGAATCAATTATATATACTATCTTTAAAAAAGGAAACAGTAATGAAGCAACGAACTATAGGGGCATATCTTTTGGTAATACAGTGGGCAAGATGTTTGTTCAGAAGGTCATATTCCACAATTGACAATGTATTTAATCTAATGACTTCATAAGCATCAAGTTGAGTAGGAGAGGAAAGAAAGTCTATGCCTTCTTTGTGGACCGAATTGATAGGCATGCCTTGTTCTACAAGCTCACTGGAATCGGAGTAACACAAAAGATGTTGAATGTACTCAGGAACCTGTATGATGGATCAGCATCGAGACTTTGGTGTCAGGAAGGATTGTCAGAGAAGTTTGACAGTGGCACAGGCGTTAAGCAGGGTTGTCTGTTGAGACACTTACTTTTCTCATTTTTTTTTTGAATGACCTTGAGAACTACTTGGATGTTGCATAAAAGTGGAAAAATTTATTCTAGATTTGAAAATATCAGACCACAAAGCTTTATTAATTGAAATCGATAAATGTCCCATGGAAAGGAAAAACTTCTCCCTCAGAAGAGTCTCCAAAATTTCGACAGTCACGACCTACCACTTGTCCCTTGAAAGCGGATGTTGTGAAGAATCTTTCAACTCTTTTTTCTCAATTTTCTATAAAATCTTTATCACTTCTTTCCCTCTAAAATGTATTCAGGTTAAAAATGAGAAGAGCAAAAAATGTTTAACAAATGACATTAAAACCTCAATAATCAGGAAAAGATAATTACTTGTTGAGTCCAGAACAAATAGTGATCCAGAGTTCTCAATTTACTTCCAAAAATACAAAAGAATTCTGCGAAAGATCATTGATGCCTCTAAGAGAGAAAGCAATGATACTTATTTCAATTCGAGTTGAAATATAAATAAAGCTACATGGAAGGTAATAAAGGATGGAATCGGTCATGCTCACCTGTCCTCCCAACCTATAGAACTGTCAATAGATAATAGACAAATTTCAGAACCTCTTCTGGTTGCTCAAGCTTTTAACAATTTTTTATATCAATAGGACAAAGCGAAGAGGCTGATAATACTTTCTCTGGATCCAACCAACAGGTATTTGAACCCAACAGCCCAAATCGGTTGCTATCTCAATTTGAATTTTCTACAATCTCAGAAAAAGAAGTACTGTATTAAAAATTATAAATAAGCTTGAAACTTCAGTCACTGGTGGATGGGACGGAATTACACCTAAAGTGGTAAAATCAGCTGGGTTTTTAATCAGTAAACCTCTTATTCACATAATAAATCTGGTTTTTAAAGAAGGAATATTCCCAGAAAAACTCAAATTTTCTATTGTTAAACCAATATTTGAAAAAGGGAGTCCTACATGACCTGAAAATTACCGCCTCATAGCAATCCAGACTATTTTCTCTAAAATTATAGAACGAGCAGTTTTCCTCCAACTCAAAAATTACTTTGAAAG
This sequence comes from Nilaparvata lugens, assembly GCF_014356525.2. Lineage (NCBI taxonomy): Eukaryota > Metazoa > Arthropoda > Insecta > Hemiptera > Delphacidae > Nilaparvata > Nilaparvata lugens. The sequence continues at coordinate 52,655,712 of NC_052518.1, forward strand.
TAATAACTTACTTGACAATAGACAATTTGGCTTCCATAAAAGTAGATCAACAATGCAAGCAATTTTTGTGTAGTTGAGAAGTTGATATTGTGGTAATTATTCATATTGAATGAAAAAGACTAAGAAATTGTTAAAAAACCACTGATTTATTGATAATTAGAAAATTCTTTATATAATATAAATTTCTAATTATCAATAAATCAGTGGTTTTTTGACAATTTCTTTGTCTTTTTCATTCAATGCAAGCAATATCTGAAGTGGTTGACAGCAGCCCCCAAGTATTGGAAGGGTCGTGGAGTATAGTGGATATCTTCTGCGATTTATCCAAGGCCTATGACAGGCTTAATCACAGAATTCTACTAAAAAAACTTGCTTATTATGGGGTCACAGCCAAAGCATTAGACTTTTTTGAATCTTACTTGACAGGGAGATGCCAAGCGGTAAGAGTTATTAACAATAAAGGGGCTATTATTGATTCGGACTGTTTGTTTCAACCCTATGGAATTCCCTAGGGAACAATACTGGGTCCAATACTTTTCAACATCTATGTGAATGATCTCCAAAAAAACTAGATTCCAAGGTCATTCTATTAGCTGATGACACAACAATTCTAGTTGAGCGCTCAAGAGGGAATATTCAAATCAAGACTCAAACGGCAGTTTCAGACTTAGATCACTGGCTTAATGAGAATCACCTCAAACTAAATACCAACAAAACAATTCTTCTGTGGATGAATTCTTCAATTTACAGCATCCCGTCGAACTCTAAACAACAATAAACCTATTGTAGACCTATCAGGCTACAATCAGTCAAATGTGATGAGGTATCTTGGGGTCGAGCTGCAGGATGACTTGAAATGGGGTGATCAGGTGCAGCGTCTCTTGCATAGGATATCTGCTATTCTGTTCTTGCTGAGGTGTGTGAGGGAAGCAGTAGGGTATAATTCCCTGCTTGCGATCTATTATGGCTGTCTCATGTCTGTCATTCGTTACAGTTTGATATTCTGGGGTGGCTATGACACACACCTTGGGGTAATTTTCAGGCGGCAGAAAAGGGCTCTGAGAATAATCTTTAACCTCAGTGCCCGAACATCCTGTAGGTCTTATTTTGTGTGAGAGAGAGAGAGAGAGAGAGAGAGAGAGAGTATATTAACTTTGCCAGCCATGTACTTTCTGGAAATCATCATGTACGCTAGTCAAAATTGGAGGGCATTCTCATCCGTTGTACTTGATCATTCCTACAATACGAGGAGTGGTGGCTCAATCCTCGGTTACCCAGCACATAGACTAACCCTTCTGGAGAAAGGCCCACACTATTGCGCAATAAAAATTATAAATAGACTCCCCCATAATTTTTAAGATTTTTCTAACTTCTCAAAGATGACTGGAAGGATAAGGGAAGCTCTGTTAAAAAGAGCGCCATACACAGTGGATGAATGTGTGGATGTCTTGAGGGAAGAAAATTACATATCATAGAATTATTAGAAAATAAAAATGTCCTTTAAATCAACTGAAATTAATCAATCTATTCCAAGGGGTGCTTCTGGAGGCAGTGTTTTTTCTTTAGTTAAATATCTATAGTAATAGTATTACAACCCTATTGTTACAGAATATAGCTGACTATGCATTGTCTTCTTTATGTCTCAATTAATTATTTTCAGTTAGTTCTACTCAAACTCTTGACGAGAGCACTCGGCTCCCGAAATTCTTTAATTCGGTATTTTCTGTAGTTGTAGTGTTAATAAAGTTTCAATTTTTAAAAACTCAGTCGTGTCGTCCAATCACTTAACTGGCGCCCGAACTTACGTCGCGGAAAGTTTATCGTTGTATCCATCCACGTTCATTAAACTCGGATACAAGACCTTTTATCTTGTGCAACGAAAAAACTTTGAGTTTCACCTCTTCATCCGTGAACCAACCCATATATTTTTCTCCAACGAGAAACTCATAGTGAAAGTGACTCGACTTCAAAATTTCAAAATCTACCACTCAACTACAAAATTATTCTCCAACGAGAAAACAAAGTCAAGTGTTATCAGAGTAAACTCAAACTTTCAAAAATTTCTTCAACAAGAACTTAACTTTCACCAGTGTTAATAAGTGTAAATCAAATCAAACTACAAAAACGAAAACGACTTCAAGTACTTCTCAATGGAAAACCACCATCAAGCTGTTATCACCATCACGCTGTAACCGTATCCAGCCTAGCAGTTAGTTCAACCCCACGCTGGCCACCGCAGGAGACGAGAGGACTCTACAGAGGGACCGAGATCTCGCCACCTTCAGGAGGATTCCTGCTGTCCTTATATCATCCGAAGGAGAAGACGACACCGACGCCGACGCCGACGCTGACGACAACCGGAACATCGCCCACCAACCTCAATCGACTGTGAGTAATTTCGTTATATCTCTTCCTCAACCAAACCCTACAATGCCTAATATCTCGAAACAAATTCCTCATGACATTCTTAAATTCATACCCCACTATGATGGTACTTGCTATAAGCTACCACATTTTATTAGTACTTGTAATGAACTACTAGTGTCCTATTGTAGTGCAAACATTGACGAAAAAACAGAAAATCACTGGCTCCTTTTCAGGGCAGCCGTAAGCCGTCTTTCAGGACCCGCAGAATCAGTTGTTTTTAATAACAATTGTACAACTGTAACAGAGCTGATAGCCGCTCTAAAAACAAACTTCGCTGACAACAGGTCCGTTCCAGACCTAATTGCGGAAATTACTTTCATGAAATCCTATTCAAATGAACACCCGATCGAATTCATTAATCGCCTCGATGAAAAACGCACAACTGTGTTGACTAAATATAAAGTAGATGGTATCCAAGGTGAACTTTTGACAAATCTAATGCAGCAGTTGAACGCAACTCTCACTCGTACATTGATTCACGGAGTTCATCCAACTTTGGGCTCTCATTTGCAAATCCTGCAAATTCACGATCTTGACGATGCTAGACATAAGATTATTAATGATTGTAGTATTGTTCTAAGGAGCTTGAACTTCAAATCAACTATCAGTACTATCAATAAAATTGATTCAAGAGCTTTTAATCAAACGCCAATGCGATCAAACACATTCACTCATGCTTATCAAGCAAGCAACAGAGCTTTTTCTAACAACTTCTCGCAACCTCGAGTACCGAATTTCTTCCAACAGAATAATGGATCACAGCAAACATTCCCCCAGAACAGAAACTTTCAACAAAATTTTCCTCAAAATCAATTTGCTCAATTTCCTCACCAACCGAGGCCTGTGCAAATCAATCCTCAATTCAGACAACCACATAATAGTAAGTGGGATTCACAAAACACTGTCAGCATGCGCACAGTTCAAACTAATCCTTCTAATCGTTTCAAACTGAACTCAAAATCTCCGTTTGAAGTGCATCATTTGCAAGATGACTTGACAGATAACTCATCTAATCTTTTCGGAAACGGAATCCAAAACATGCACGATGACTTGACAGACAACTCATCTCATCCTTTCGGAAACGAAATCCAAAGCATGCAAAACCAGCTAACTTCACTTACTGAAGCATTCAACAACATGCAGGCTCATTTTTTAGGGGTAGGCCCAACACACTCAGCGGAAACACCCCCAAAAAATTTGAATTGAATATCATAAATAAGTCGCTCCCATATTTTGTCGACCACGCTAACCGTAAATGGATGGTTGACACTGGGTCGTCAAAGAACTATGTGAACCCCTCTATCATACCACCCAATGTGACCAGATATAAAGAAAAGTTCGTAGTAAAAACACCAGCCGGAGAAAGTGGTGGAAATGAATACATCTATATGAACTCAAATACTGTGTTTCCAGGAAGTTCACAAATCAAAATGTACGTGTATGACTTTTCGACAAGATATGATATCCTATTAGGTCACGAAACTTTGAAAGAACTCAAAGCCAATGTAAATTATACAAACAACACGTTAGATTATCGTACTATTTCGAAACCGTTGTTATCAGTGATTAACTCTAATGAACAAATTCAATTGAAACCAGGATTTAATGTTGTTACTGTACCAGTTAGGTCGATTCCTAATCTCAAGACAGGACTACTTAAAGCTGTTTCTCATGAAAGTTATTACGTTGAAGAAAGTATTGTTAGTATAGAAGAAAATAGATGTAAGTGCGTAGTGTATTCCAATTAGCTCATGACCATAAGCCCCGAGCCAATGGAGATAGAAGAATTAGAAACTATTTTTGACAATGATGAAATTGATAACTCAGATGTATCAAACAACTCGGATATTATAAGAGAAATTCCCAAACTTCTTCGGACGGACCATATGAATGTCGAAGAGCGGAAACATATCATAAATCTAATACGGAATTTTCCTGAAATCATCAAACGTGAACATGATGAATTGACAAGTAGTACTAATCTGTTGAAATTTAAAATCAACACTACTGACGAAATCCCTGTATATTCTAAAAATTATAGATACCCTCAAGTGTTTAGGAAGGACGTTGAATTAGAAATTGACAAACTTCTTCAGAATAAAATAATTCAACATTCCAACTCCCCATATAACAGTCCAATTTGGGTAGTGCCCAAAAAACCAGACGCCTCCGGTAAACGTAAAATACGTGTCGTTTTAGATTACAGGAAGATTAATGATAAAACGATTGAAGACAAATATCCTCTCCCAAATATTGAGGACTTATTTGGAAAAATTGGAAGGGCTACCTATTTTTCAGCGATAGATCTCGCTTCTGGATTCCATCAAATTCAAATGGAAAAGGAATCAATTCCAAAAACTGCCTTTTCGACTGAGAACGGACATTATGAATTTTTGAGAATGCCGTTTGGATTAAAGAACGCTCCAGCTACTTTCCAACGTGCAATGAACATTTTGTTTTCCAGAATGCCCAATGTGTTAGTCTACATGGACGACATAATTGTGTTTTCCGATAATCTCGAGGAACACTTGAAACATCTAAAATCAGTTTTCAAACAACTTAGAGATCATAATCTAAAAATCCAACTGGACAAAACAGAGTTTTTTAAACGAGAATTACTGTACTTAGGACATATCATATCTGAACGCGGAATTCAACCCAATCCTTCAAAGCTAGAAGCTATTAAGAACTTTCCAATCCCAAAAACTGAAAAAGAAATTAAACAATTTCTAGGATTGACAGGCTATTATCGAAAAATGATAAAAGATTACGCTAAGATTGCAAAACCTCTCACACACGCCTTGAAAAAAGATGTTAAAATCAATACAAACAATCCAGACTATCAAAAGTCATTTGAAACATTAAAACTTCTATTACAAAACGATCCAATTTTACAGCTACCTGACTTCACAAAAACATTTATTCTGACTTGTGATGCTAGCAATTATGCTATAGGTTCAGTGTTATCACAAAAATTCAATGGTAAAACCTTACCCATTGCATATGCTTCTCGTACACTTAATCGTCATGAAGAAAATCTTTCTACGATTGAGAAAGAATTATTAGCTATAGTCTGGTCATGCAAACATTTTCGACCATACCTCTATGGTAGAAAATTCATAATCGAAACCGATCACAAACCTCTTCAATGGCTCCACAGCATTAAAGAACCGAATTTAAAATTAATTCGTATGAAACTCTTTCTAGAAGAATTTGATTTTTCAATCCAGTATGTGGAAGGTAAATCGAACCAAGTAGCCGACGCTCTTTCAAGAATACGCCCACTTGACGTTAACTTGATGGAAAATGATGAAGACGAACCTTTCCAAGGTTTCGAAAGTGGTTTTCGTGGTTTCAATCATGACTTTCAGGATCTCGAGAATAACAATGATCTCGATGACCCCGACGAATTTAACATGGATGCGAACGACAAAGAAAAATACGACAAAATATTATTTCAAGTTCAGTCAAATGAATACCGCTTACAGCATAATATTGAGAATCAATTTTCAGTAAACAAAAGGCTCATTGACGATTTTAATGCTGATGTGAAAAAGATTCATGGGAATAATTTGAAAATTATAAATTATTTCAAAACTCTCTCAAATGAAACTACGACTGTACAGCTGAACCAGCAATTTTCCCTTTTATTTAGCTCATTAAGTTTGCTCTTTCATAAAATAAGCGATTTAGATACTAGTTTGGAGTTTCGTAGATTGAATATTCTACATTCTAGTATATTATCCCATAAAGAAATAAATAATATTATTTCTGAATCTAATGTAAAATTGATTTCTGAAGAACCAGAAGTATTATGGCAATTAGCAAAGGTACACTGCTCAATATATAAAGAATATATATCCTACTTCATTGAATTCCCTTTAAAATCACCTACTTATGAAACCTTCTTCTTATTATCCTATCCTGTTTATCGTAATACTGAAGTTACCACCATTCATGAATATCCTTCCCTCATCCTGAGATATGACGAAATTTTATCTGGTAAATGTGAATATTTGTGTGACAACTACTACTGCAGAAATGTGACAGTGATAAAAAATAAGTGTATAAGTGAAGTGTTAGAAGATAAGAAATTAGAACACTGTAAACAATTAGTAATTAATGAATCTGCTTCTTTTGTAAAATTCATTCCAATTATCAATCAATATCTACTGTACAAAATTGACAAAGCTATTATTTTATCAGACAAAAAGAACACTACATTATATCCAAAATCAACTCAATTATTGTATCTTAATAAGTCAGAACAATTATACGAACATCCTAAAATACATGAATATTGGGAAAGTGATATATCAATCCCATCTGAAGTTCCATTTCGTAAATTAAAAACAAACTTTTCATTTGATATTATACATGAAGCAAATATTAAGATTGAACCACTACTAGCAATAGACGAACTTAGCATTGCAAAAGACGATACTTATTATATTTGGATTTTTATTATATGTTTTATTGTTATTCTTAGTATATTTATTGTATTTAAATTATATAACTTTATTAAATATCGTCCCCGTTCTGGCAAAACTCACTAACTACAAAAATGCTAATTTTCAGTAATGTATTTTGATAGGCTTAAAACATGTAGTTCTTTGAGTAGGCAGAACTCACCAAGTCATATGTTTCATTACTATTTCTATTTTTCCACTTTATTAGATCTCACTAAGTTGCTAGACACATATTTCTTGTCTGGCAAAATTCACCAAAGTCCTTTAGTTTTCAAGGAATCGCCTAGCAATTTTCACTAACCATCATTAATGAGTTTTCATCCTCATGAATACAGAGCTTCATCAAGCACTATACATAAATTCACTATTCATCACTTCACTAAACATATTTTGTGAGTTCTGCTTCCCACAAACTAATTATTAATGGATAGTGATAACATTATTCAGGAAATGGTGATCAATATTTGCTGTTTGGTAGTCAGACAAAACTCATCAAGTGTTATGTGCTTATAACTCAAAACTGTAGTTTTTGACTTGGTGAGTTTTGCCAGTACGTGTACGATATGTAACTTCTTTACGAAATAATTGTAGAAATGTTAATGTAGCAGCAAATTCGCAAGCCCCAACATTTGTTCTTGGGCCTTGCCTCCAAACCCAAAATTCAGATCGCTGAGGACAGCTTCAGTCTAGGGGTGGAGGAGTTAAATATCTATAGTAATAGTATTACAACCCTATTGTTACAGAATATAGCTGACTATGCATTGTCTTCTTTATGTCTCAATTAATTATTTTCAGTTAGTTCTACTCAAACTCTTGACGAGAGCACTCGGCTCCCGAAATTCTTTAATTCGGTATTTTCTGTAGTTGTATAGTTGTAGTGTTAATAAAGTTTCAATTTTTAAAAACTCAGTCGTGTCGTCCAATCACTTAACTTTTGACGTCTCCCCCTTGCACTATTGTATTTTCTGTGTTTATTATTGATTGTGACGATTCAATGTTGTGAAGCTTGTCTTTTATATGCAACTACCTCAATAAATAAAATTTGATTGATTGATTGATGGTGGAATCAGTGTTGGTGGCGTTTGCATAAAACTCTTAGCCTATGCTGATGACATGGTTATTCTTGCTCCAGATACAGTGTCGATGAAGAAGATGATTGCCTGTCTGGAAGTGTACTGTGAAAGGTGGTGCCTTCACCACCACCACCACCACCTTCACACCTTCAGGTCAATCTAAACAGGTCCAAAATCATGATTTTCAGGAGAGGGGGCAGAATGAGTAGTTAAGATGTATGGAACTATAAGAATGAGCCAATTGAGGTAGTTGGAAATTATACGTACCTCAAATTCAAATATCAAATTCAAATTGAGTTTATTCACAAAATCATTACAATTAATACAGTACACATGTATAAATAATATAAAACATTTATGAATTCCCCCACATAGACAAGTCTGTGTGTGGGGAAAGAGTTCTAATGAAAAACAACTTGGTACTAAAAATAATAAATATTTTATACTAAGTATAAAGAAAATAATAAATATTTACAATATAACTTGAAAAATAAAAGTTAATTAAATTTAGTGGAGAAAGTATATTATATGTTTGAATTGAAGTAGTACAATATAACTATTACGATATACAGCTTTAACATGGCACACAAATAAAATTAAGAACTTGAACAATGATAAATTATGAGCAATATATTGATGATATATATATGATGATGAATACAAGAAAAATATATACATAGTATCAAAATCGGTAAGAGGAGTAGATGAGCTGATCAGCGACATCCTGCCGGTTTCAAATGACCACATATTTAAAAATCTTTTGTATATGTTAAGGCTAAGGGGTTCTATTTGCTTTATGTAGGCGGGTATATTTCTATAAAGAATGTGGCATATGTAATGACTATTAAATCTATTGCAATTGCTAACTAATCTGGGTTGTAAAATTCTAAATAATTATATTCATATTTCGTGTTTGATAGGGATGGATAAGAGGATTAAATATTGCATTTTTATTACTTTGGATGAAAATGAAAAGTGATTTTATGTATAGCTGTCGCACATCAAGGACCTGAAATTCTCGATAGACCAGTTCTGTCGGATAGCGACTATCCTGGTCCAAGCAAGTCTTTATAATTGCTCGCTGTGCAATTCCGACAGCTCTCAAAGTGAACGAGAATGCTCGTCCTCCCCCAGGACAGGATTCCATAATGCATAATTGATTGAACATAGGTGAAGTATGTCCTTCTCAATTGATAGACCGAAACAACCTCCCTCAACAATTGAAAGGCATATATTGGTCTACGAATGCGACATTTGAAGTATTTCATATGAGGAGTCCAACAAAGCCTGCCATCTATGAAGACTCCAAGATATTTGTATTTTTCCATCTGTTCAAGCGTCTCACAATTACAGGTGAGTGACAGGTGGTCATTACATGAGTGAAGCTTGAGACATTCTTGAACTGGCATACTATTTTTCATAAAATATATTGACAAATATTTGGTTTTAACAACATTGAGTGTGAGTTTATTTTGATCGAGCCACTTCTTCACATGAAAAAGGTCTTTTGAGGCCTCACTGAAAGCGTCCTGCCAAGTACTTCCACAGAAAACCAATGCAGTATCGTCTGCAAACAGGAAAAGTTTGCCATTCAACTGCAATTTACTTATATTTTTTATATAAACTAGGAAGAGTATGGGACCTAGTGTGCTTCCTTCTATAACTCCATAATCAACGGGCATAGTCACTACCAATTACATTTATATAAACTGACTGTTTCCCGCTCTGGAACTATCTCTGATTCCATAGAGCTCCATTTTTCTCAAAAGCTTCAGTCTATCCACAGTCAAATGCTTTTGCAAGATCTAGAAACGTGATTAAAACACGTTTCCGATCTTCCACCCTCTGCATGATCTCTTTTGTTATATGAAAAAGAGCATGTGATGTATTTTTATTCATTCTAAAGCCATATTGATTATTTGCTATGATGTTATTTGTTTCTAAATAATTCTGTAATTGGTTTTTCACTGCTTTTTCAAGGATCTTTGAAAATATGCTTAGCATAGAAATAGGTGTGTAATTACTTGAAAGATTTTTAGTACCAGATTTAAAAATAGGAATGACTTTTGCCATTTTAAAAGCATTTGGAAACTGGCCTGTTTGGATACTGACATTAATAATGTGAAGAAGAGGATCAATCACCATGTCAATGTGTTTTTTTTTATGAATTTTGAATCAATGTTATCAAGCCCTGGAGTAGAGCCAACACGCATCCCCTTCAAGATCTCCCGGATGTCCTGTTCGGCAAGTGGTTGCAGCCTGAAAGTTGAATTAACAATGTAATCATCATCATTTACCACTTCAGGGCCTGTTGAGGCCATTTGAAATTGTATTCATTCGCTCATTGACTGCCAGATGGCAGGAGAGTTCTATAATTTTATAATATCCATTACTCATCAATTAATCGTTCCAGGCACTGGAAAGTTTGCAAGTCAGTGTGAATTTAGCTTTCGTACAGCTATCTACTCGCTCTCGAGGCTTTAAGATTCAGGAAATTCGTCCTGAATCTGCCTAAATATTCGTGTCGTTTAATATTATAGGAAATTCGGCCTATACATTTATTCATGTACATAAATTGCATTTTCGTTCTACGTGAAAAGTTATTCACGTTTCGTATTAGTGAAAAATGAATGCCAGAACTCAGTTTTAGTTTTGTTTTTATCAATAGTCAAGTCATAGTGTTATATATATCCAGACATTAAACTTCATCTCAGAACGGGAAAACAGCAAGGAACCAACTTCAATAGTCGCACTTTCGGTTTGCATAATTTCTTCTATCTTTTCCTCTCATCTATCCTATCCAACTGTCCACCTTTTACCTCAAATAGAAGTAGGCAAGCAATTCAATTCGCGACATGTTGGATTTGGGATTTGGTGAGTACCATTTCTATGTTCTTTGTATGTGGTTTTCCTGAATGGATATATTATTCAACTCAAAGATTTGATTCGTTTTATACAGTCCACTTCAGAGCATTTGAAACTTGTAGTTTGAAATATTTAAATTTAAAGAATCAGTATTTACGTACAACAGGGTCCCTTTCAGGAATTGCATCCACCAATTCAGCACCTACATTTGAAAAAAGTATTAAAGGAGTTACCTTTTTCTTTTATTTCTAAATCAGAAGGTGCGCCACCCTGATAAAACTGCGCCAAGGGGAATCGCTCAGCTGAACCTGGCCTACAAGCCAGCTCATTAACTATAGACCAAAATTTTCTACTATCACCCCCAACACTATCCACCTTATCCTTATAATAATTTATTTTAGCATTCTTTATAGCGACATTGAGTGCGTTCCTATAAATCCTGTACTCCTCTTTCAATCCCTGTACTCATCTTTCAATGTTTTCGACAATAATTGATAAATACACTAGTGCTTTCGAATCCATTAAAAAAGAACAGGTAGAGTTGAAAAAGAATAATGTTATACTTCAGATGAACTTGAGTGAAATGCAATCAAGAATTAGTGAGTTGGAACAGTATAGTCGAAGAAATAATATAGAAATTCATGGACTTCCAATTACTAAAAATGAAGATATTATGGAGATTATAAGTGCAACTGCTAGGGAATTGAAAATTGAATGCCAGCAGACAGACATTAACGCTGCTCACCGTTTTCCATCAGCAAATCAGGATGTGTCGCCTATTATTGTTTCTTTCCATAGTAGAGTATCAAAGGACAAGTGGATGAACGGCTATAAAAAGTATCGCGATGAAGTGAAAAAAGCAAGAAATGATCCTAAAGCTAATCTCCGATCTATCAATATAAATAGGAATCTTGCAGATAGGCCAGTATTCATCAACGAAAATGTATCTCCACATAACAAGAAACTGTTATATGAGGCAAAACAATTCATAGGGAAGAATGGATATAAATTCGCATGGACAAGAAATGGGAAAATCTACATACGAAAGGAAGAAAACTCCAGAGCAATTAGGGTTACTACTTTAAAGGAACTGCAACAAATGTCCAGTACAGATGATACGACGATGAAATGAACTGTGAAATCCAGACACCCGGTTGAGTTTTCTTTTTGATATGAACGATTTCAACAACCTATGTGACAGTTTAGGAAATGATGTATTCATAACGGAAGAAATAGATGATTACTTGAACTATGATTTGCATTTGAATAGGGAAAATTCGAACATAATTAATTGCTTCAATCTTCTTAGTATGAACATTCGAAGTATCTATAAAAATTTTAATTATTTTGTGGTAGTACTAAACAACTTTAAACTAAAGTTTGATATTATAGTTCTCACAGAGACATGGTATTCTGGTAATAAACCGATTGAGTTTAATATAGATGGTTATAGTTTGGTTAATAAGCCTACAAAATTGAACAAGTGTGACAGCCTATGTATTTATCTAAAAAAATGTTTTGAATTTAGGGTGTTGGATAGTGAATTGTTGGATGCTAATATGATTAGTATTTTGGTTGAGTTGGGAAGGAATTTAATCTTACAGATTGTTGCGATATATAGGTCACCAAATAGCTAAACTGGAAACTTACTTGAAAAATGAAAAATGGTTGTTTCTGTATAATCAAAATAGAAATAATAATGATAACAATAATGAAAGTAACAATGATAATCACAAGGAGGTGGACACGTTGGTTGAAAACCTTACTCATAAAATAAAAAAAATATATAGAGCTTTCTTCTATAGAGATTAAGCTTAATCACAAAAAGAAACCACTTAAGCCTTGGATCACTCAGGGGCTAATCAACTCGATTAATAAGAGGGATAAAATGGCTAAAAAAGTAAAACAAGAACCTTTCAATACAAGTTTGAAAAATGAATTCAAATCCTATAGAAACTTATTGAATAATCTTATTACCAGCACTAAAGATAATTATTATAGAAATAAGATTGATGAATGTGGCAAAGATGCAAAAAAAATATGGACTTACATTAACGAGCTGCTAAATAAGGGAGGAAATGAGTGTAGTAGAATAAAACTGAATGCACAAGAATTAAATGAATATTTTGTAAATGTGAGTAAGACTTATGCAGATAAAATAGCGAAATATGAAAACCAAACTGATTATAAATTTTATTATAAAAAAGATAATCCAAGTCTAGGAAACTCGTTTTTTTTTTAAACCTGTCATAGAAGATGAAGTAAAAAATGTAATATATAGTCTAAAATGCAATACTAGTCCAGGCATAGATGGCATTAATAGTAAGATTTTGAAAAAAATAGCGCCTTTTATAGCTTGGCCGTTAACTTTTATAATAAATAAATGCTTTGAAAGAGGATTTTTTCCAACTTCATTCAAGATTGCTAAGATAAAACCACTTTTCAAATCAGGGGATAGGAAACTTGCAGAAAATTATAGACCAATTAGTTTATTAAGTTCATTGACTAAAATAATGGAGAAATTGATAAAAAACAGATTATTAAGTTTTTAAACAAACACAAAATAATAGAAGAGAATCAGTTTGGTTTTCAGAGTAAAAAGAGTACAAATGATGCCCTGATCAAATTCTCGAACGCGGTTTCAGATCGTTTGAACCAAGGAAAGAAAACCCTAGCTATCTTCCTGGACCTAGCAAAAGCTTATGACACTGTGTCTCACGATAAGTTATTGGACAAATTAAAGTGGGTTGGCATAAGAGGATTACCTTTGAAATTGTTCAAGAGCTACTTGTCAAATAGAGCACAGTTCTTATCACTTGATGACTCAGTAAGTGAAATACCTCTTTCATGCTATGGTTTCCCTCAAGGCACTGTCTTATCACCTATCCTCTTCTTGTTATATGTGAATGAAGTAATTAGATTAGAGTTGAACGGAGGGGAAGTATATTCATTCGCAGATGACACAGTGTTGTTGTATGGGGGTGAAACATGGAATGAGACCTATGAGACGGCCGCTAAAGGGTCTCTACACTAAAAAGATGGTTGGATTTCAACTCCCTTAGTTTAAATATTAAAAAAACAAAGTATATTGCTTTTTCAAGGAGTATTGCTGGAAGAGAAGAAACGAACTGTGTACTTAAACTGCACATTAATTGTGAGAATTTTAACAATAATTTATCTGCATGTAACTGCCCTGAAATAGAAAAAAACAGCCACATCAAATACCTAGGTATAATTATTGATGAAGGATTTAAATGGAAAAGACACATGGATTATTTGTGTGAGCGATTAAAGTTTGTATCCTATAATTTCTATAAATTGCGGTTCATACTCCAGATACCAATGTTAAAAATGGTTTACTTTGCAATTGTACAGTCCCTACTGCAATATGGATTAGTGGTTTGGGGGGGAGCATTCAACACTCATCTATTAGCTCTATTTGTAATACAAAAAATGATTATAAAAACAATACTAAATAAACCCATGATATACCCTTCTATTCAAGCCTTCAATGAAATTAAAGTGATGACAATCCGCCAGCTGTATGTATTGAACGTCTTTAAATACTTTCAGAGTAACAAAAATATATTTTTTAAAATAAATAATGAACATCAACGAACCAGATACAATATAAATAAATATAAATGTTATGACTCTGATCTGACAATCATCCGTAAGCAGCTTATTTATATAGCACCAAAAATAATCAATAAATTACCTTCAGATCTCATTGAATTTCCATGTATCAAAACTGTCCCTAATAACATAAGAGATTGGATTTGCCAGAATTTTTATTTTGATTTGAATATTTTGTGATTTTTTTCGTATAGGAATTGCGATTTGCCAAGATTTTTTTTCCAATATATTTTGTGTTTTTTTTCGTAGAAGTATTACGATTTGCCAGAATTTTTATTCCAATTTGAATATTTGTTATTTTTTTCGTATGGGAATTACGATTTGCCAGAATTTTTTATTTTCAATTTAATATTTTGTGAATTTTTTTGTTTTTATAAGAATATTATGATTTTCCCTCTTCCCATTTACCATGAAATGCGTTCTATATACCCTGTTTACACTGTATTTATGGATCACTATATGAATAAGAGAGTACCATAGTTATATAGTATATTAAGATACTCGAGAGAATTTTTTAATTTTTTTGTTGTGAATTCTGTTTCGATTCCTCGTTTCAGAATTTACTATTCTGTAAAAATATTTGCTTCTGTGCTAAATCAATTCAAATCAGGTTAAGTGTATTATAATTTCATCTCCTACTCCCACTGGCGAACAAGAGTCATCTTATGCCAGTGGTTTTTTCACTTACCGTTTATTATTATTACACTATGGTTGTATTGTATTGTCATGTTGAGCTTTGTTTGATTCATGTACGTATATGTATTTATGAGTGTGGAATAAATAATTTGAAATTTGAAATTTGAATCCCACATCAAACGGCTGCCTCAACACCTTTTTGCTCAATTTGTCTCTATGTCTTATTGAATTAATAAGCCCCTGTGTAATCCATGGTTTAATCTTTCTATTCCTGGCTGAAACTGATTTTATTTGAGTAAATCATTCGATTGTTGATGTAATTTCATTTATGAAAGTATCAGCACAGTAATCAATGTTGTCTGTAACAGTAGTAAAAAAATAAATTCGTATGGCTTTTGTTGGTGGGGAGTTCCTTGCGGGAATGTTCCACCGCCTGAATATATAATTTAAGCCGTCAATGGGCCTTACGACTGTCATACTTCAGCCGGGACCGACAGTTTAACGTGCCCATCCGATAACACGGGAGTGATCTGTTTAAAAAACTTTTGGCTCTCAGTGGGGTTTGAACCCGGGATCTCTATGCTGCTACGCAAGCACTCTATCCACTAGACCACGGATCACTCCTGTAACAGTAGTGATACCACCCCAATCTTTTTCTAACAGTTCGGCTGCAACATTATTCCACTGGGGCACTCTGTATGTAGGTATGTTTGGCCGACAATTGTTCGAGTCTACAGGCACCCTGGAAGCTAATTTAATAAATGTTGGATAATGGTCAGTTATAGCTCTTTCCATGATTGCAGATTTTACTTCCATATTTCTATCATATTTTACAAAAAAGTGATTGATACATGAACTCCCCACAGGACTTGTTACCCAATTCATAAAGCTGATGAAACCCAACTCTTACATCATATCCAGGTAACCCTCCTGCACGGAGCTCAATGCAACACCCAGAATATTTGTAAGGTTTTTATATCATTATTCAAATTTAAGAGATAATTCTGGAGAGCTACAGTGAAAAGATGTATATCAGTATTGAGACTGCAGTAGGCAGCCAACAAGTGGCAGGGCACACCGTTAAAAGTAAAGTTAAGAGCCAGGCAGCTAGTGATCCCGCCCAGACACAGCTGTTCACAGGAGGACACTGACAGTGTTCTGTCAATGTACACTACCACACCATCATTCTGATTGAGTTTACTTCCAGAGCGATAGATATCATAACCTGGGAGATAGTCATCATTCCAGTGATCAGTCTGAAAGTACTGGACCTAAAAACAATAAGAGAAAAACTAATAAGTCACCTAAAAGGCGTCCCAGGCAGCCCGATGATAGATGCGAGACTCTCGGCGGTGGTGATGCTGCTGCAGTTGAGTGTGAATCTGACTCACCTCCTCCCAATATCAAGGTACATCAATATGCAGACAGTCAGGGTAGAAATGGTTGAATGAAGAGTTCATGAGGAATTGCAACTATAATTTCACTTCGTTCGTGAAGCCAGGAGCCAAGTTCTGTGATGTCGTGCCGGATAGACTTGCAGATTTTGGCAGTAAGGATGTGCTGGTGATCCAGGCTGGGTCCAATGACGTCAGCAAAAATGAAGCGAAAGACGTCCTGACAGCTCTAAGAAGGAGTTTGGCGTCTCTATACGGAACCAACGTCATAGTTTTCTCCATTCCACACCGTTTTGACTTGATGGACTGGTCTTGTGTGAATAAATTGATAAAAGAGACTAATATAGCATTACGTAAATTGTGTAATATGTTTCCTGATTGTAAATTTATTTAAATAAGTAATTTGGGTAGAAGATTCCATACAACTCACGGCCTTCATCTCAATAAGTTGGGCAAAAAAATTGTTAGCGATAGTATTATCAGGTGCGTGAAAGATATTTTAAGTTATGTAGAATCGTCTCCAGCAGTTCCGCTCCATGACTTTTTTAGTTTAGACGGTCTCCAATTGGAGCCAACAGGTTTTTTTTAGGTAATAAGCAGCCAGGCATTTCTAATGTTGATTTATCGCAAACTCCATTTGTGACTTATTGTAATGACTATGATAATCTTGAACACGGCAATGTAAATAATACTTATGTTGGAATGACAAGTAAGAGCTCCACTCATAACGGCCGTGATAAATTGAATTTTCTATTTTGGAATGTTCAGGGGATTTGTAATAAATTGGATCACTTATCGATTGTTTGCAAAAAGTATAACATCAAGGTTCTTGCAGTCGCTGAGCATTGGATTGGAAAATGGGATCTAAACTTTGTAAACTTACCCAGTTATAGAGCTAGTGTCTATTGTAGAACAAATCAAAAAATCTGGTGTGGTACATCACACAACTTTCCTTGCTCATTGAACTGGGAGCCTCATTCTTAAACGACAATAATTTAGAGAAATAACATAATGACGATTGGCGGCAACATAATTATTTGAAACTACGATCAGACTACTGTATATGTGTGTATATAATAAATTGTTTTCAGAGTCGCTCCAACGACCCTGAGAGCTATGCCGGCGGTTGATTGCGGAAGAAGGGATACCCATGCCGGACAGGTCGAAGGATAGGAGCCAGACGAAGAAGTACTCCAAAGAAGACGTCGTTGGGCTAATCCCCCACACGTCCGATTACACTGGATTCAAAGTACATTAAATAGCCTCGGACGGGACCGGAATTTTAGGAAGGATAGGAAATGCAAATATATACGATTTGGAACATGGAATATTCGAACGCTTACAGGAAAAGAGGTTGAGTTGGTAGAGGAGATGAAGAAGTATAAGATAAAGGCACTTGGCTTGAGTGAAACAAGAAGGAAGGGAGTGGGACAGAAGGACTTGGATGGAGGGTATGTTATGCGATACTCAGGAATACCAGAGGGAAGAAGAGCTAGTGGTGGAGTGGCTATAGTCATGGATGGAGACACCAATACAAGAGTTAAAAGCTGGGAGGCTGTAAGCCCTAGAATTATCAGAGTGGATCTTGACCTAGAAGAGAAAATAAGCATCATTCAAGTGTATGGCCCAACGGAAGATGCTAGTGTGGCTGAAAAGGATGAGTTTTGGCTACAACTAGATAGAGTGACCATAGAGGCTGAAGAAACAAGAAAACTTGTGGTGATGGGAGATTTCAATGGGAGAGTTGGATCTGATCAACAGGACGGGCACGGAAGTATGGGAAAATATGGATGTGAAACAATAAGAAATAACAATGGACAAAGACTAATTAAATACTCAGCACAGCACAATCTTCTCATTGGAAACACTTGGTTCATACACAAAAGAATTCATAAGATCACATTTGTGGGAGAAGGTAGGGAAGCTGAGAGTATGATTGACTATATTCTGTACCAGGGTGACCTCAGGTATGCTTTCAAAGATGTCAAAGTCATCAGAGGAGCTGAACTAGACACTGACCATAGGTTACTAGTGGCAGATACTGTATTTGCAGAGAGGAAGGTCGAGCGACAGCTAGCATACACAAGAATAAAGCATGAAGAACTAAGGTGTATTGAGAACAGAGAAAGATACAAAACAGAGTTGTCAGACCAGATTGCAAATATGCAGAACAACTGTAATAATGTAGATAGTTTCTGGAATGAGCTGAAAGATGCTATTACAGGTGCTGCAAAGGGAGTGTGTGGCGAAAAAAGGCTGGGAAGGTTTAAGAGAAGGACAAGATGGTGGACAGAGGAGGTTCAGATGAAAGTGAAAGAGAAAAAGAAAGCATACAGAAAGTACATGATGACTAAGAGGCAGGAGGAGTACAGAATGTATGTTGAGAAAAGGAATGAGGCAAAGAGAACTATAAGGTTGGCAAAAACTAATTCATGGGAAGAATTTGGTCAAGATCTGCAACACCAACATGGACATGATAATGGTCGTTCATTTTGGAAAATTGTCAAGTGTTTAAAAGGAAAATATGGAAAGCAGATCAGAACAATAGCTGATGAAGAAGGAAAGTTGGTGTCACAGACAGAAGAGGTACTTGATAGATGGAGAAGATTCTATGAGGATAAGTTTCACAGGGATGATGATCAGAATGAGGATAATGAATATGAGCTCGAACAAATGATGGATGAGATAGATGGAATAACAAGTGGAATCGTTAGAGAAGAGGTAGAAGAATCCATTAAGAGGTTGAAGGTCGGCAAGGCAGCAGGAGAGGATGGTATTGTGCCAGAATTTATCAAATGGGGAGGAGATATATTGATTGATAGATTGTTGGATTTAATCAATGAAGCATGGCAGCAGGAAAGAGTCCCTGTGCAGTGGAGGAAGAATATTATAATCCCAATTCATAAGAAGGGTCTTACCACTGAGTGTGATAACTATAGAGCTGTAAGCTTATCTCAGGTGGCCATGAAAGTGTACACTAGTATACTTGAGAGGAGGCTGCGGAAAGTGGTGGAAGATGATATAGAAGAAGAACAAGCAGCGTTCAGACCGGGCAGGCAGACCCAGGAGCATATCTCTTCCCTTAGAAGTGTGTGTGCCAAATTTCTTGAGAAGGGAAGGAATGTATACCTGGCCTTTTTGGACCTGAAGGCTGCTTTCGACACAGTCCCAAGAAACCTAATATGGAGGGTATTGCATAGAAAGAGAGTGCCCACTAAGCTTATCAATGCAATTATTAGTGTGAATGAAGGAATGGTGGCAAGAGTGCACATTGGTGGAGGAGTGTCAGAGGAGTTTGCCATGGAAAAAGGCGTGAAACAGGGTGACAGCCTCAGTCCTCTGCTATTCATTCTAATCATGGATGAAATACACAAAATATGTAAAAGAAGAACACAGAACACGCTGGTGGGTTACTGGAATATGAGGCCGATCGGTGCAAGAGCTCTTCTGTTTGCCGACGACATTGTCTTGATTTGTGATTCAAAAGAAAAATTGCAACAGGCAACAACTGAATGGGCAGAGGAATTGAAATCAAGGCATATGGTCTTAAATGTCAAGAAAAGCAAGGTGATGGCAGTGTCAAAAGGAATGAGAGATAATATGCATATTAGGGTGAATGGAGAGGAGATGGAACAGGTGGAGAAATATGAATACCTGGGTACAGTGATTTTGGAGGATGGAAGGATTGATAGGGAGGTGCTGAACAGAGTGAGAAAGGGAGCTGTTGCCTACTATGCAATAAAAGACTGTATATTTGGAAAAAGAGAGCTTGATAAAAAGATAAAGAACCAGGTGTACAGAACAATAATAGAGCCCATCATGCTATATGGAAGCGAAAGTTGGCCAATAAAATCAAGCCACGAAAATAAGATAAGGACTGTGGAGATGAAATGCCACAGAAAGACAGTTGGTAAGACTAGAAGGGATAGAGTAAGAAATACTAGAATAAGGGAAGAAGTGGGAATGAGAGATGTTGGGGAAAGAATAGAAACGAGGCAGCTGGGTTGGTATGGACATGTACAACGGATGAGGGACGAAAGCAAGGCAAAACAGTTTGTAAATGTTAGAGTACAGGGAAGAAGAACGGTGGGGCGCCCGAGGTATTCATACGAGGATCGCATTGAGGAGATAGGGAGAAGAAGAGGGAAGACGGTTCCGGAGATGAGGAGGATGGCGATGGATAGGGATAAATGGAGGAAGTGGACCGAGGCTACCCCAACGCTGTAAGGCATACTGGGGAGAGACAAAGAAGAAGAAGAAGAAGTTTTCAGAGTACTTTTTCCTTTGTGTAAATTGTGAAATCCGATGATTTTTTAAAAGTCGTCAAAACAGCTGTTCTACAGATGAAATGTCTCGACTATGTGTTATTTTTATAGACTGCTCTACCTACCTACCTCATGCACGAGAAGGAGGTTACAAAGTCCATTTCTCAAGGATGGGGTGAACCCCCCATTAGTTTCCCAGAAAGGAGACTCATGCCAGTTGATGGAGCTGACAAATAACTATACAGAGTATGAATTTGAAATAAATCAGTCAAGTAATTTTTGAGAAAATCGTGAAAAACATGGTTTTTTAGTAATTATCCGCCATTTTTCTCGAGAATATTACGCAGCTCCTGCAATTTTCCCAGAAATGAGACTCATGTCAGTTGATAAGGCTTATAAATAGCTATCCATGGTATAAATTTGAAGAAAATCGTTAGAGCCGTTTTCGAGAAAACCGTGAAAAACATGGTTTTATAGTAATTATCCGCCATTTTTCTCGAGAATATTACGCAGCTCCTGCAATTTTCCCAGAAATGAGACTCATGTCAGTTGATAAGGCTTATAAATAGCTATCCATGGTATAAATTTAAAGAAAATCGTTAGAGCCGTTTTTGAGAAAATCGTGAAAAACATGGTTTTTTAGTAATTATCCGCCATTTTTTCCGCCATCTTGGATTGAATTTTATTGAATTTCTTATTGTCGGGTCCTCATTGTATAAGGACCTTAAGTTTAAAATTCCAAGTCAATCGGTTAATTAGGAATGGAGTTATCGTGTTCACAGACATACACACATACACACATACACACACACACACACACATACACACACACACACACACACACACAGACCAACACCCAAAAATCATGTTTTTGGACTCAGGGGACCTTGAAACGTATAGAAAACTTGAAATTTGGGTACCTTAATTTTTTTTGGAAAGCAATACTTTCCTTACCTATGGTAGTAGGGCAAGGAAAGTAATAAGAGGAGGTGCAGCAATATTTGTGGAGGATAGATTAGCATACAGGGTGCTTGAGCATATAAAGATATGTCTTTTGAACTGATCTGTGAAATTGCAGCCATTGAATTGATTAAGGAAAGAGTGATAATTTTATCTGTCTATCGACCATATACTAGGAATATTGATTACTTTAAGAGTTTTTTAGACTGCTTATATAATGTTCTAAGTTTCCACTAGTAAGAGTAGTTTAATCATATGTGGCGATTTTAATGTCAATTTTATTGGAAATGATTGTTTAAAAAAAGATTTATTGAATGTTTTCCGTTGTTTTGCCTTGAGTATTACTGTTATGGACGTTACCAGACCTAGTTATAATGAAACTATTATGGGGTCGTGTATTGATAATATATTCACTGACATTCACAAGAGCAGATGGTCATCTGAGATTGTACACACTGTGTTTTCTGATCATGACGCTATTCTGTTTAGGTTCAATCGTATTGTTGAGCTTGGGAATGATTGTAAGGAAGGCACTGTAAATAAACCTATGTATAGATTACTAAATAATGATAATATAAGATACTTCGATGGTCTTGTCAAGTCGATTAACTGGATAGATGTGTATTGTATTATAGATGTGAAATTTAGATTTAAAAAATTCATGGAATTATTCCTAGCTGCTGTGAATGATACTTTTGAATTAAAAACTAGAAAACCTAATGAAAACTAAGAATACAAGAATCAAATATTACAGCGATTTGATTAGTAGCTCAATAAATAAGAGTAAAACCTTGTGGAAAATTGTTAATAATCTCACAAATGTAAACAGTTGTGCTAGGTTATATAATAATGATATAACGTCGGAAGACTTCAACAATTTTTTTGTGGAGAGTGTTTCTCAAATAGCAATGAGCATTTCTGCTAGTATCAATGATACGTCTTATTACATATATAAATTAGAGCAGCCTAGTGTAGGTTTTTCATTTAATCCTGTAACAGTGAAAAAAATGCATGAAGTTATTTTAAAATTGAATAATAGTTTGTGTCTTGATATATATATGGATTGAATCAATGATTTTAAAACTTGCTGCTGGTGGTATTTGTGAGGTTTTAACTTGTTTGTTTAATGAATGTTTAATTGCCAATAGTTTCTTTCAAGATGAACTAAATTTAGTTGAAGTGCTACCTGTACACAAGAAAGGCTCAAATAATGATATGAATAATTTCAGACCTATCTCAATCGTACCCATCTTTTCTAAAGCGTATGAAGTCATACTACATCAACAAATTTCTGATTATTTTGAGGGTAATGAAATCTTATCTTGCAAACAGTTTGGTTTTCGTCCGGGAAAGAGTACTCAACTCCCTGTTGTTAATGTGGTCAATGGAATAATTAACAACTTGGAGAATGGCAACAGTGTGGGACTTAGATCATATGATTTCTCAAAGGCATTTGATACCATAAAGCACCATATTCTAGAAAAAAATAATTTATTATGGTTTTGATGTTAGTGCTATTAAACTTATAGTCTCATATATAAGTGGAAGAAAAAAAATTGTGTGTAAGGATGGTAACACTTCAAGTGGAAGGTCGTTTGAATACGGTGTACCTCAAGGATCCATACTGGGGCCTATCCTATTCAATATCTATATAAATGACCTACCATCTAATATTGATAATAGTCATAATGATGGTTATTTATTCGCAGATGATCTTGGTGTGAGAATTAGTTGTCCATCCAAATCTGAACTACAAAAAGAGCTATGTAGTAGCGACATGATTATTAATGACTGGTGTGCAGCTAATAATCTATCCCTGAACGCTAACAAGACAGCTGATTTGTATTTTCAGTTCACTAGGGATTTGAATGAGCCTCCTATGACGTTTTTAGGGCTCTACTTGGACCAGAATCTATCTTGGGATGCTCACTTGGACTATGTATCTGGTAGATTGGCTAAGGGCATTTACATGATTCGTAGGCTGAGTTGTACAGTGGATTCGTCTCTCCTCCTAAACGTATATTTTGCGCACATTCAAAGCATCCTCATTTACGGTATCATTCTATGGGGAAATAGTGTGAAGGCAAAATCTATCTTCATCCTTCATAAAAAGGCAGTACGGATATTTGGAAAAATGCCATACAATACTCACTGTAAGCCTCTATTTATAAACCTTAAAATTTTGACTTTGCCCTCAATGTATGTACTTTATGTGTTATGTTATGTACAATGCCATTCAGATAAGTATCTTTCAAATGGAAATTGCCACAGTATCAATACACGTAACAGGCATAAACTTCGGATTGAACAATATTCTCATACAAAGTCTCACAAAAATTCCCATTTCATGTCAATTAAACTTAATAATTATTAGTTAAGCACTCCAGATTATTTCAAGCACTTACCTTTGTATAAGTTCAAGAAAACACTGGAAGAAATATTAATTAGACAGTGCTTGTATACTGTAAATGATTTTTTTTTATATTGAGTGGAGTGAAGTTTTGTAGTAGTGTTCTATATTGTTGTATTATTCTTACCATTAGGCAATTTATTGTTTATATTTACCTGACGATGTCAATGTATTTCTTGTGAATATTGATGGCTAATAAAATTCTTATTCTTTTTCTTATACAAACAAAATTTAGATCTACTGTAGATAATGGATTCATTACTATTGATTATTGTAACATATTAGGATACATTTTAGATGAGAAAACAGCAATTTGATTGCTTTAAAACTGCAACATACCTACATGAAAAGAGATAGTATTGTGATTTTGTTGATATTGTTATTATTTGTTGATTAATTAACCGAATAAGTTATTTTTTAATTGGTCAGTTTCAATGAAACACTTAAATAGATAATGAAATGATAAGAATGAAGAAAATACTGTAATATTATAAAATTTGAAACCTAGACTTACTAAGGTAAGCCCTATAAATAAAACTGTCTTTGAACGCCCTGATGCAAAAGAGATAATTTTACGGAATGTTATTGAATCAATTCTATCCAAGAATTAATTCATACTCTATATTTCAACAGATGTTTGTAGTTGGCACGTCGCACAAAATCTTTTTCGCAATTTACCATGTAGATTCTGCCCTTTTCAACAATCCTTATCTTGACGGAGCCATTTTTGTCCACCCAAACATAGTTGAAACCAAATTCCTTCTGTAATTTTATGGCTTTGGATAATAAGAACCTACGTTGGGCAGTTAGAGAGAAATTGATATAAATTGGATAGATATCACCTTCCTATGTGCATTCCTATGTGGCTTGTTGATAACTTTTTCACACTGCGTTTTTGTTGCATTATTTGGTGGGTGATTGTGCGTCATACAAACTTGACTATAATTGGTGGCGAGTTACGTGAGACCAGGCGTTTTTTGAGACGATGGCAGGTATCTATTGCCTCATCGCTTATCTCAACACCCACCACAGCTTTGCATGTTTCGAGCACTACTTTTGAAACGTCCTCTTCAGCAGTAACTGGAATGCCATGTAGTAATTCTTCTCCCATATTGTTCCAGATCATCCGCACGCATTGACAGAACACCAACTTTTCGATTTAAAGTTTGATTTTCACTTTGTAGGGCCCTAATTGATTCTTGTTGCGCTGCTATCAGGTTTCCTTGCGTGTGTAAAATACTAGCATTGTTGTCGAGTTTTTGATTACACAAATTGAGAGATTCCTGCAGATCTTTGAGACAGTTCATGACCTCGGTTTTGAAGTCATTGAGGGACAAACTATTTAGATCCACTGAGCCCGAGAAATGGGTAACAAACCCCGCACCAGGGGTCTTGATAGGGGTCGAATTTGGGCCAGCACCATGTTGAAGCCAAATTCCCACCATACAGCCCCCACACTTCCAAACACCCTTTCCCAAGATCTCGAGTTCAGCGTCACTCAAAGGTCTGTCTGACCCACTTTGAATACATTTTCCATGGTAAATCGAACCGCACTCTGAGCACAATATTGATGAGCTCCTGCCTTGACTGGCAAACTGCACTCCGCACACATACTCATTTTTATTTGACGAAGGTCTCGGAAAAGATAATGTAAGATATGTATAAACCGTAATAGGATCATGTAAGCGATATATTTGGATTCAACGAACCAATAAATAGTTTTACAAAAACCGGCAGGCGAATAACGATGACTGACTAAACTTTACGATTCATAACCTGAACGGTAGCTGATAAGAGAGAGAAACGATTAGCGACTGCTTCTAGCCGACTCTCAGATAGAACTGTGAATGATAGAACCTGGGAGTGAACCTTACAACTCAACTATCATTGATGCATCATTTCAGAAAGAAATCATCTGCAGCAAAAGTAGCACAAAATGTGTTCAATAGTCTTTTAACAGAGAGAAATGTCCCACTCAAACAGAAGTTTCAGATCTTTGAGGCTGTTTCAAGATCTATAGTCTGCTATGGAGCTCAAATCTAGGGAGGAAGGATGATTGAGGAGGTGGAGAAGGTGCAACGTTTCTTTCTGAAAAAGATCTTCAGCCTGCCAGTGTGGGCACCAGACCACACTTGCTTGTTCTTGGAGACAGGAGTGAGGCCACTGCTGCTCTACACGTTGAAGCTGCATCTCAAATACTTGCTTGAGGCTGCCTGACCACAGATATCCCTACATACTGCTCAGGAAAATCATTGAGGAAAAAGTATTCTGGCATAACAACTGGATGGATCTGCAAAGGGTGTATGGAGTACCTGCTGCAGGCCTCTTAACATGCGATATTCAGAAGGCTCTCAACAAGGTGGATGCGGGGCTACAGCGCAGCTTCAAGGAAAGATTGATGAGGGGTCATACATGCTCGATCTATCCACAACTTGCATATTTCATCGATTATGTACATCAACCGATCGACTATGCACTGGTGAAGTGGTTTATGAAGGCGAGGACAGAGCTAATTCTGCTGAATAAGTACTTATTTGGCCGGGAGGTGAGGATCTGCTTGCTCTGCAGCACGAAGGAGGATGAGGATGTACCGCACTTTATTGCTAGATGCCCTGTTCTTGCTGAAATCTGGAGAAGGCACCTTCAGAAGAGTATCCTGCCTGAAGAGGAGCTGCTGTCACATCTGAATGGATGGGACTGGCAGGCAGTGAGCCGCTACTGCAAGGATGCCTGGCAGTATAGATACTTCCTGGTTCAGCAATTCAATTTCTAATTCATATGAACTTTTGTGAAAGCATAATTCTTAATTTCTTCTTCATTTGTATGATTATCTGCTATTTCCAATCAGCTCCCCCAGATGGCCCCATGCCATGGGATGAAAACACCTACAATGATTTGCTTTGTGTACTGATTTTTCGTGGAATAATTGAATCAAGGCCATTTATTATTATTATTATTATTATTATTATTATTAATAATATTATTATTATTATTATTATTGTTGTGGCCATTCTTGAATTGAGCGCGTTGATGTAGCGCTGTTCTGTGCGGTGCTGCCTCCTGGCGGTGGATTGTCGAAAACTGTCATCAGCCCAGGCTTTCTTGTCAGTCGGGAAAAAACAGACTGAGTCAAGAGTGTACAAAGCCAGACCGTACCGGCTCACTTTATTTGTTATTTGTCTGGCCGGACATTATATGTCAATAATTGATTGAAGTGTTGAATGAATGTCATGAATATTTGGGAGAAGCAAGGAGCAGTGAAATTAATATTGCCAAGCAGCTTGTAATCATCGCCAGGCCACAGTATCAGAGTATCAAAAAGGTATTTCCTTTCCCAAAGGTATTTATCCTTCTCATTTCTATATTCCATCCTGTATTTCGATTCCAATACCTTATAATTGATAATTTGGCACATATAAAAATTACGACTGGTGAGTCTATTATCTATACTTATTTGAGAATTTCCATAGCTTTGCTCACAGTAAATATTCCTTTTAATTCCAGTTTGGCAAGTATTTTCATTAAATACAATTATAATTTAGATACAGTCCTCTCACTCTACAAAACATTTTTGGTCCTAATGAGCCTAATTATTATTGAATCAGTGAATTTATTGAATTTGAAACTTGCTTTTTCCATTTATTATTTGTATTTAGATGTTGGAATCTCTATTTCAATACACGAGTTTTTTGTAATTGTCGGTACACGCTCAAAACAGGTTCAGGCTCAAGGTCGAATTGAATGACCTCATTATCTTCTTATCTCTGTCGAGCGTTCGACTTTATCGATCAATTATCAGCAAATAAACGATGAATATTATTGTAGTTATTGTTTTATAGCTTTGTACTTGAATGAGTGTGCTTTTCACTCGACTGATTGGAAGTAAAGAAACATCAAATTGGATGTTCTTTTATTGTTCCTATTTTGCCTTTCGTTCTTTGTCGTTGTGTATTTTTGTCATTTTGTATAGTATTTGTTTTTTATGTCATTTTGTTGGTTAATATGACAGACAAGGTAGAAAAGACGTTGAAAGTCTTGCAAGCAAGAAAACAACATTTATTCTTATGAATTCAGCATTTGTATGACTTATCAAAAGGCATTGAGGATAAAAAGGTTGCCGATCAATTCATAATCTTAGGAGAGAAGGCATTGACGGAATTTAGGAGAGAAGACATTGGAGGAATTCGAAAGTTGCGTCTTAAGAATTCAAGAGCTGGAAATTGAGTTGAAAGAGGATTATGTTCCTGAGTTCACAGATGCTCATCTCGATTTAGTGGCTTTCATTAAACAGGCATTGAAAAAATTAAATCAATCAGCTGAAACTGAAGTTGTATTAAATCCCACAGTTTCAGCAGTTACTCAATCAAATCCTGATCTTAATTTGCCGTGTATAGAATTGCCGACTTTCGACAGGAACCAATTGAAATGGGCCAGTTTCTATGAGTTGTTCAAGGTTTTAGTCCATGATAATGAATCTTTGACCAATCAACAGCGGATACAGTATTTGTTCTCACGATTAAGTGGTGAAGCGGCTAATCTTATTCAGCATGTATCGCCCATTGGGGCCAATTACCAAAATATATGGACGTCATTGGTTACTCGTTATCAGGACACGAGATCTCAGACCAAAGCCTATTTGAAACAGATTTTTGAATTTGAGGCTCTTAAAGTCGAAAGTAGGTGTGGTCTGACTGCAATTCTTGATCAATTTTGTGCGCCAATCTCGGCTTTGAAATGTTTGCGGGGAGTCAATCTTACAGGTATTATTTTCTTGTATCACACATTGAAGCTGTTAGATCCTGTAACAAGGCATGCATTTGAGGCGGCAGTAAGAGATAAAGATGTTCCATCTTATGATGACTTGGTCTTTTTTTTACAAAAACAGGTTAAATCTTTGCCGTTTGATGATAATAAATTGTTGAATTTGTCAAGTAATTCCGTTGTAAAAAAGACTCAGTCTGCTTCCAAAAATTTCAAAACTCACTCTCATTCGAGTTCAAAGGTGTTTGTCACTCATTCACCCAGCCATGAATTGTCAACTGATCTCAATAAAGCTGAGAGAGGTGTGAGCTGTCTGCGTTGTTCAAAGAAGGGTCATAAAGAGTCAAGTTATCGTTCAGCCGTTGCAGGAGACAGTCGATTTTGTTTTGCTCTCGGTCGCTATCTTTTGTTCGGTTAATTCGTGCAATGAACTGATAGTTTCTTTTCTTTTCACTTTTAGCCGCGCCGAATCTATTTAATAAGTTAATTCTGTGCTTAGAAATTTTTATTCTATTCTTCTTATTTATTTATTTCCAACTTGAAAAGTAAACATTTCGTATCAAGTATTAGTTTGTGCAACGTGTGTAAGCTGTCCGTGAATAGAAGTAGTAAGGATAAGATTGTTTGTGGACAATGTAATTCCTACTTTCATGGAATGTGCGTAAAACTAGGAGATACTGAAATTGAGGAGCTATCGTCTAGGCCTGCTGGTTGGACTTGTAATAAGTGTCTTAATAAGCTTAGGGCTGAGCGTAGTAAGAATGATTCAACACCAGTTCGTACGAGCAGTACGACGAATATAAGTGCCGGTTCTATTGTCACTCTAGAATCTTTGAACAATTCCTTGGAGGAGCTTAAGGCTATTTTCAGTGCTAGTCAACAAAGTTTGAAAGAGGAACTTTTTAGTGCTATCGGTGCGTGCACTGCTAAAATGAATGAGAACTTTGCGACTCTTTCTGCGCAAGCTCAACTTATAAAGGACCAGCAGACAACTATAAATGAGCTATTAAGTGAAAATGCTACTCTTAACAAGAGACTTGATGCGGTTGAATTGCATGCGGATAGGAATGAGCAGTATTCCAGGAGGAATCTTCTAGAGATACATGGTATTCCCTCAATTCCAAACGAGGACGTAGTTGGGACGGTTCTTAGTGTGTGTAGAAGTGTGGGCTTAGACTTTAAAAGGCAGTCCATAATTGGCTGTCATAGATTGAAAAAACGGAACAATCGTCCTTCGGCTGGTATTGTCGTGAAGTTTTTGTGCCGAGATGATGCGGAAGCCTTGCTGCAAAAGCGGAAAGTTAAGCACAACTTGAACACTGAGCATATCGGCATTGGTGGGCAAGCGATGCCGATCTATATCAATCAGTCGATGACTGAGAGGCGGAGGCAGCTGTTCGCCAAGGCTAAGAAACTGCAGCGAGATAAGGGTTTCAGATACGTTTGGGCTGATAGAAGCGGAACATTGAAGATAAGGCCGACCGAAGGAGGCAGAATATTCGTTGTCAACTCGGAGGAGGACTTGCGGTGCTTTCAGGCTGATAGCGCTGGCAACGGAGGCTCCGATGGGTGCACCGACAATCGCTCTACTGATAAGTGATAACGCTTCCTAAAAATAGACCATCCCATTGCTATCTTTTGAATAGTCGAATTTTATAATGCAGTTTTGATTTATCATCTTGAACATTATTTTTCCACTTGTTGAATTTTTTATGATTTTCATTTATTATTATTTATTTTTATTGAGGCCTCTTTATTATCCTGATTAATCTATTTATAATTCTGAATTACCCTCTTAGGACTGATTAATTTATTATTCAAGTGAAGTATGTTACATCTATGAACAGGTAACACATAAAACTGAGTTTCAATATAAATTAAAAAGACTAATATTATGCCCTAATATTCTTTTAATATTATGTACGAAGTTTAATATTACCTTATATTATAAACAATTAATTTTTGTCCAATATGTCTATAATATCTTGTATAAATTGTCTCTGGTTATTTGTTTTGTTTTTAGGCATATTTCATATTAGAAAGGTGCAACAACAAGATAATTTTGTTCTACTTATGCTTGAAAATTTATTTCTGTCTAATGGGCATTTCATTTTCAGTTGAGTAATGGAGTTAAAGATTTTTCCTTTTCATAGATTTTTTCCAAGTTCAGTGATCACATCTTAATATTTTTTTTTTGTTTTTATTTTAATTTGATTCTTATTTATTTTTTGTCATGATTGTACTTTTTTCTTTTATAATACTTTTAGTTAAATGCTAATTGAACAATTTCTATTGCTCTTTTGAATTTTGAGAAGGCGCGGCTGGTAGTGCGAGGTTTTATTTTTCTTTTTCATTTTTCATTCAATTTTTATTTTCAAAGAGAAAGAAAAACAAATCATTTTCATTTTTCTTTTTCCAATTTCCAATTCCCTTTTTTTCTTTTTTATGTCCATAAATTCCCATTCATCTATCTACTATCAAAATGTTAGAGGACTTCGTACCAAATCATTGCACTTCTACACATCATTGCTGAGTACCGATTACGATGTTATTGTTTTGACTGAGACTTGGTTACATAGTGGTATAAAGAGCTGTGAGCTTTTCGACGATCGCTATTCGGTTTATCGGAGTGACAGGGGTGGGGGTGATGGCCGTCTGAGGGGAGGTGGTGTGCTTATTGCAGTTAAGAGAATGTTGCAAGCTGTTCTGTGCGATGAGCTCTCTAAAGAGTTCAACGAATATGACTCTGTCGCAATTAAAGTAAAGTTAAATGCAACCTATTGCTACATAAATGCCGTTTATTTTCCCCCTTCAACCCATTCAAATATTCTTCTCCAGTATGCTGAATACGTGGAATCTCTTAGTAATCTACTTAATGGTAATTTTATGATTATTGGAGACTTTAATTTACCAGAGATTTCCTCCTCCGATTATGATTTTTCTATTGGCTCAGTAAAAGCAAGAATTTTGTATAACTTGATGTCTTTTTATGACCTCAACTCTTATAGCTCAGTTATAAATGAACTTGGTAGGACCCTAGACCTTGTTTTAAGTAATTTCCCCGTAAGCGTTGAAACGAATGATGATCCCCTCCTTCCTGAGGATGGCCATCATCCTGCATTGAGTGTTGATGCCTTGTATATTGCATTTTCTTCCGGGGTTAATCCAAATAATTCCCTAGAATCTCGTTATAATTATGCTAGAGGTGATTTTTTCAGGTTATATTGTCTCCTAAGAGACAGTTGCTGGGACTCCCTATTTCACTGCACTGATGTGGATAGTGCTGTGGATGAACTATATAAGAAAATCTATTATTGCATGGATGAATGTATTCCAAAGATAATAAGTAAGAGAAAGAGCAGTAAATATCCTCCATGGTTTACTCCTGATATTGTTCGTGATCTAAAAGCGAAAAATAGGTATTCACGGAAAAGAAGATCTTCTCCTTACTATGATAATCTTTTCAGAACGTTGCGAGCTTCACTCAAAGCTCGGATTTCCCTTGTATATGATAATTATATTGCGGGTATTCAGGCTGGCATCAGAAGTGACGTGAAACATTTTTGGAATTACATTAATACCAAGAGAAAGACATCATTTGTGGAGTCATCCATGACACTAAATGGGGAGTTCTTCACTGGTTCTAGCATTGCCGAGGGATTTGCTACTTATTTTCAATCTGTATATGAGGCTGATGCACCAATCGCCCCTGGAGGGCGTGAGAGGGGGCCGGAGGTGTCTGGGATGTCTGGGATGTCTGGATTGATTGTTGATTTAGGTACAGTGTCTGGTAATGAGATTATTACTGCTATAGGTGCTTTAAGATCTGGCTGCTCTGAGGGCCCCGATGCAGTACCTACATTTATTGTTAAAGGCTGTGCGGATGTTCTAGTAGCTCCCCTGCACTTTATTTTTAATCTATCTGTGAAAACTGGCAAATTTCCTCTGAAGTGGAAAACTGCTAGAATTACCCCTGTTTTTAAGTCTGGTAAAAGAGCTGATATTAGTAATTTCAGACCAATTTCTATCTTAAATTGTTTTTCAAAAATATACGAAAAAGTTTTACATTCCAATATTTTTAAACAGGTCAAGAGCATCATTGCGGATGAGCAGCATGGTTTTTTACCTGGTCGTTCAACTGTCACTAACCTAATGACCTTTAGTGATAAAATATCTCAAGTTTTGGATGGGGGAGGCCATGTAGATGTTATCTATACGGACTTATCCAAGGCTTTTGATACTATTAGTCATGGACTACTGTTGAAAAAGCTTAGGCGGATGGGTTTTAGTGATAATTTAGTGAACCTCCTGCAGAGTTATCTGCAATCAAGAATGCAGTTTGTTAAAATTCAAAATTTCAAATCCAAATCATTCATATGTGCATCTGGGGTACCTCAGGGTTCCAATCTTGGCCCACTTTTGTTCCTCTTGTTTATAAATGATGTCCCTACTATTATAAAGAATTCTTCCTGCCTGATGTATGCAGATGACGTCAAATTGTTCAGGGAGATCAAGAATGTAAATGATGGGCTTGCTTTACAGGGCGATATCAACAATTTTTACCAATGGTGTGAAACTAATGGTCTGAAGATAAATGTTACCAAATGTAAGTTCCTAAGTTTCAATCGCCAATTGAGACCGCACATTAATATTTACCACGTAAATAACAGGCCATTGGAACAGGTGACGAATTTCAAAGATCTTGGAGTGAATTTTTCTTCAGATTTTTCCTTCAATTCTCACATTGATTCAATAGCTGCTAGGGCCAACCAACAAATGGGGTTTATTCTGAGGACCTGTTCGCCCTTTAGTGATGTAGAGCCTTTGATTCTGATTTATAAGTCACTAGTGAGAAGCTTGCTAGAATATGCCTCAGAGATATGGAATCCATATCATATGGATAGAATAAATGTTCTAGAACAGCTTCAAAATAAGTTTTTAAGAATCATGTTCTATAAGAAATTTAATCGTTTTTGTCCGTTTGATTTCCCAACAGAGTCACTGAGAACTTTATTCCATATTACATCATTAAAAGTTAGGCGTGATGTTAGAGCACTTATTTTTCTTTTTGATCTCTTAAATAATGAAATTGATTCATCATACTTGCTATCTAAAATCAATATTTATATCTCACCTGTGGCTCGTCGATCTGAATTTTCTTTTCTGGTTCCTCGTTCCAGAACACTTAGAAATTACAATTCTCCTCTCAACAGAATTCAGAGAAGCTACAATAGTTTGTCCGGGCACCTAGATCTCTTCTGGTTCTCTCGCGCTAGATTCTGAAAAGCTCTATACAATGGTCTGGTCTGAGCATTGATATTGTGATCTGGTCTACATCGATCATTTTTTCATGTATGTGTGGGTGTGCATATGTTTTGGGACTTGGAACTCATTAATAAGTTATATTTTTGGTTATTTCATTCTTTTAATACTTGTGTTATTAGAATTTTATATTTTCCATTTTTGGACCTTCTATGAGTAATATCTCGATGCTTTGTATTCATCTCATCTTTTCATATTATTTTTTTTTTTTAAATTATTGTATTTTTCCATATTATCATTTTGTACCTTATTACCATATGTAATAGGATAAATATTACCATTTGTACCTTATTTCTTTTTATGATGTTTTATAAGTTTTCTATATATTATATTTTAAAATTTTGCATTTTCTTGTAAAGGAGACATGTTTGGGGAAACCCGTTGTCTCCATTGTAAATGAATAAATAAATAAATAAATTTGTTGATTGCATTTTATTCCTGAAACAGACCCCTAGAGAAAGATACGCTTTTGTGAAGGAAATTTTGTATTTCTTTCGTTGTCTGGAGGATACTCATTCGAGTAGAGCTTGTAAGAGTAATAAAATGTGTTCTTTATGCAACCAGATGCACCACACATTGTTACATTTCGGGTTGAATGAGTCTAAAAGTAGTGTAGAGTTTGTGAGTGTTGAGAAAAATCTTTCTGTCACCTGTTATTCTGCTACTAATGGTAGTAATAGCATTGTCGTTTTGTCTACTGCTAGGGTGTTAGTGAAAAGTTCATCTGGTGGATTACATGAACTCCGTGTTTTGTTGGATAGCGGTTCTCAATCACATTTTATTACATCCAGTGCTTGTAAAAAATTGAATCTTCCAATTAGTAAATTGAATACTGTTGTTCACGGTTTTGGAGGAAAGGAGACGGTTGTACGTGGACGTACATGCTTCTCGTTTCAATCTAGAATTGACTCAGATATTTGTTTCTCCGTCGAGTCTCTCGTGGTAGAGAGTATTGTTGAACGGTTGCCCTCTTGTGGAATAGATAGGTGTAAATTGTCTCATTTGAGTGGATTACAATTGGCTGATGAACAATTCTATTCACCGAATACAATTGATGTGATTATTGGTGCTGAATTGTTACCTCATTTGCTGAAGTCTGATCGTGTGGTGGGAAAGGTGAATGAGATTACAGCTATAGACAGTCTTTTGGGTTATATCCTCATGGTAAGAGCTCCGGTTTTGTCATCGTCATGTGATATGAGCAGTCATGTTGTGTGCAATCTTTCATTGGATAAAATGGTTCAAAAATTTTGGGAATTGGAAGAGTGCCCTGCCTCAACACGGCCGCTAAAACCTCAAGAAGTCGATTGTGAGAATAACTACTTTTCATCTGTTTGTTGTACTGAATCGGGGAGGTTTATCGTTTCATTGTCATGGTTGAAACCCCCTGATAATTTGCGTGACTCATATAATTCTGCCAAACGACGTTTTTTTTAATTTGGAAAGATTTTTGGAGTTGGATTCTACATTGCGTGTTGCCTATCACGAAATATTGAAAGACTATTTGAAACAGGGACACATGTCATTGATAACCGATCAGTCTGATAAGAGTGGTTATCACATCCCACATCATGCAATTGTTAAAGCAAGCAGCTCCACAACGCCAATTCGTATTGTGTTTGATGCTAGTGCTAAGACCACCACATTGCTATCGTTAAATGAAATATTGCATGTTGGATCGAAATTGCAAACAGATATTTTTGTTGTGTTACTCAAATTTCGATTATTTCAAATGGTGTTGATAGCTGACATACGTCAGATGTATCATCAAATCGTGATGGAAGAATCATGTCAAAGATACCAGCGTATTCTATGGAGATTTTCTATCGAGGATCCAATTGAAATTTATGAGTTGAATTGTGTCGTGTTTGGAGTATCTTCATCGCCGTATTTGGCCTTACGTACAGTACACCGCTTGGTAGAAGAAGAAGGTGATAATTTCCCTGCTGCATCCACACGCATATTGAGTGATATGTTTGTCGACGATCTTGTCACTTCAGCACCTTCTTTATCAGACACTAACGATATTTATAGTCAGACCAAGGAGCTATTCAAGCGAGGTGGCTTCGAATTAACAAAGTGGGCATCCAATTCGGCTGAATTGATGGAATATATGCACAAGAATGACACATCAATTGTAGCTAAAAATTTTGATTTTGAAAATTCGTTATCAATTCTAGGTTTGAGGTGGCAACGAGTTGTCGATTCGTTTCACTTTGTTGTCAATCATACTGGAGAGATAGCAACCAAACGTAAGATACTCTCAGCAGTTGCTCGAATTTACGATCCAATGGGGTTTCTTGCTCCTCTCACATTACTATTGAAGTGTCTGATCAAACAATTGTGGCAATGCGGAGTTGGTTGGGATCAGACACCACTGTTATCAGTCACGAAACGCTGGGAAGTATGTCAAAATGAGTTTGATTTATTATCAACTATCTCTATTCCTTGTCATCTCGGAGTGTATTTGAATACAAGAATTAGTTCAATTGGATTTTGTGATGCATCAAGCACTTGGAGCTGTCATTTATCTTAAGAGTCAATGTGATGATGGATCGCCACCAACTATCACTTTGCTGTGTGGAAAATCCAAAGTCACTCCAAATAAATCAGTTTCCATTCTGTGACTGGAATTATGTGCTGCACTATTATTGGCGGAGTTGTTGCATACTACCTATAACATCATTAGTGAAAGGTGTCGTGTGTCTCGTGTGATAGCCTTATCAGACTCAACAGTTGTTCTCTATTGGATTCAGGCCCCACCGTCACGCTGGACCACTTTTGTTTTGAATCGTGTATCGAAAATTCAAGATTGTAACGTGCAACAGTGGAAGCACGTTAGTGGCTCAGAGAATCTGTCAGATTGTTTGTCACGTGGTTTAACACCAGCCGAGCTTGTGAGTCATAAATTGTGGTGGAACTTGGTTGGAAAAAGAGGAAAATAGTTGGCCAGTGAAAGTAGACTTTGTCGAAGTTGAAAATCCACCGGAAGCTAAAACTAATGTTCTCACAACCCTTCACACAGATGCGACTGTTACTACATGTTACATGTAGTAATTGTGATTTTGAAATTTGTTTGTGTATTACCTAAACAGGGTGAGTCTGATTTGAATGTAGCTGAAATGTATCTATGTAGACTAGTACAGAAAATCCATTTTACTGATGAATTGTCTCAATTGAAAACAGGAAAGTGTTGTTCAGTTCATATGCAGCGTTTGTCTCCATTCCTAGAGAATGAAGTAATTCGCGTCGGCGGTCGATTGTCAACAGCTAATCTTGGTTTTGATAATTGTCATCCAATCATCTTGCCAAAAAAGGACAATTTTGTCACGTTATTGGTGAATAATTTTCATGTGAAGAATTTTCACGCTGGGCCCCATCTGCTGTTATCCTTAATCAGGCAAAAGTTTTGGATTCTGTCTGGTCGTCTTGTTGTTCATAAATGTGTTTATCTTTGTAATAAATGTTTTCGGTGTAAACCAAAGATTTCACCCCCTAAAATGGGTAATTTACCAGCTAGTAGAGTAACGCAATTGAAACCTTTCGAACATTGTGGAGTTGACTACGCTGGACCAATACGAGTTTATATGGCTAAACGATGTAATCCCGTCATTTTGAAGGCCTATATATGTCTGTTCGTATGCATGTCTACAAAAGCAGTACATATTGAACTCGTCTCTGATTTGTCTACTCCAGCATTCTTGGCTGCTTTTCAACGTTTTCTGTCTCGATGTGGGCCTTGTAGAGTAATCTGCTCAGATTGTGGAACCAATTTTGTTGGCGCTCACGAGCAATTAGTTCAGCTTTCGAAATTTGTTAACTCTTCTATGTTCCAAACCAGTCTTATAGGTGATTTGTCCGATTATAGAATCGACTGGAAATTTATTCCGCCAGGAGCGCCCCATTTTGGTGGCATCTGGGAAGCAAACATAAAGGCAACAAAATCACATCTATTTCGTGTGATTGGTACTCAATTGTTAACTTACGAAGAGATGAATACCGTTTTAGTTCAGGTCGAAGCTGTACTGAACTCGAGACCACTGTGCTCTATGAGTGAAGATCCCAGTGAACCACTTGCATTAACACCAGCACATTTTCTCAAACTTACCCCATTGAAAGCTTTTCCAATGGAAGATGTTGTTGATTCTCCTGTCAATCATCTTACTCGCTTTCAGCTGGTGAATCAACTAGTGCAATCCTTTTGGCGCAGGTGGCGAGTAGAATATCTTCATGAGCTTCAGGAATGAGGAAAATGGTGGAAATCGTCTACTCCACTTGAAGTAGGCACTGTTGTAATTGTGGATCAGCCGAACCTCCCTCCACTGCAGTGGCCACTAGGTATCGTGGAACAAGTTTTTCCAGGGACGGACGGCCAAGTGAGAGTGGCTCTGGTGCGTTTGAAGAATGGGTGTCTTAAACGACCAGTTACTAAACTTTTCCCACTACCCACTCAATAGTGGAGGGTGTAGTCGTGAATCTTGGTTTTTTTTTTGTGTTCTTGGTTGTGGTTGCATGTTTGGATTTTTGTATTATATAATCGTCATTTTTGTCTTTGCCCTAGCTGAAAAATATCTTTTCAGGTGGGGGGGAATGTTGTGGCCATTCTTGAATTGAGCGCGTTGATGTAGCACTGTTCCGTGTGGTGCTGCCTCCTGGCGGTGGATTGTCGAAAACTGTCATCAGCCCAGGCTTTCTTGTCAGTCGGGAAAAAACAGACTGAGTCAAGAGTGTACAAAGCCAGACCGTACCGGCTCACTTTATTTGTTATTTGTTATTTGTCTGGCCGGACATTATATGTCAATAATTGATTGAAGTGTTTAATGAATGTCATGAATATTTGGGAGAAGCAAGGAGCAGTGAAATTAATATTGCCAAGCAGCTTGTAATCATCGCCAGGCCACAGTATCAGAGTATCAGAAAGGTATTTCCTTTCCCAAAGGTATTTATCCTTCTCATTTCTATATTCCATCCTGTATTTCGATTCCAATACCTTAAAATGTGTAGGCGGTAAAATACCGCCTTACGAGCAGTGTAAATAAAAACAGCTGATCTGAATTTGAGCCCAGAAAAGTCACTTACTGATCACTTTCAGTTCTGGGAGTATATTGTTCACGAGAGGGATCCTGGTCCTTACTTTTCTCGTCGTGCACTACCTACAGATGACATTGGCAATCAATAAGAAGTCCAATCAGCTGTTTCTATTCACAACTTTTTGATGTTTTGAATAAGGGCTAAGTTTGAGTCACGCATTGAGTCATTTGTTGTTATTTAATCATTTACGTATTAATTGCTGATTTTTTAGCGAAATAGTATATATTTCGCACCTAGGGCCGAGAATGAAACTTCTCCGGCTCGAAATCGGTTTTCAAATCGGCCGTTGGCCGAGGCCTAGAAAAGATTCAGACCTGAAAACACATTTTTGCCCGTGGTGCGAACGCTATTTTTTGCCACTCAAAAAAATAAGACATTAATATATACGAGTAAATATATTTATATATATATATATATATATATATATATATTTGCTATATTTATAAGACAAATATATGTAGGATATTATTCTTTAAATCAATATCCTGATACAAATCAATGAAACTTTTATTAATTCCATACATTCACATTTTAAATTTTTTTAATCCATTCATTGAGCTTTTCTCGTAAAAATTTACTTGTTTATTCATTTTATTAATGATGTTCCTTTTTGAATTAATCACATGGCTACTTTCATATGATGATATTATATCATACGTCAAAATAGAATTACCATCGCTAAAATCTCATATCCTACACTCGGTCATTCTGACAAATTGGCTTGTCCTCAAGCCTTCACTAAATAAAACAAACATAAATTGCACATAATAAAATAAGCACATTACACAATCCTCCAACATTTCAAATCGTCTCTCGATTACTGAGGATTACCCCCAACCAAAGTACCTATGTCCTCAGCATATCTGATTTGAATGGTTTTATTTCAGTTTGATTTCTTAATTAGCAGCTCGTTATTTCTGAACCACACATACTTGAGCACACCTCTTGATTGAAATTCTTTTGCACATTTGAATAGCGAATAAAAGTAGGGTGAAATCAGTTTATGAACAAAAATTGGTTTATTAGGTTCCATACCCAGCAGCCCAGTCTTCAGAATCTCAGATGACTTCCGCGCCGACAATAGGAATCCTCTCTTGTCCGATTCGTTGTTGAATTTCAATATAATAGGAGAAATAACCTCCGAGTTCCGAGATGGCATTCGGTAGCATCGATTGATTGTGTTTTCATTGAGGGGAAAATCAATACTCTTCGAAATTATTTTAATTATGTTGATCAAGCTCTCGCTCTCTACACTAGGAATGTTCATAATTTTTATTCCATTATACTGAAGTATTTGGGTATTGTTGATTGCTTGCACATTTATTTACAATTTATTTCTTTTGATTGTGTTGCTTTCCTTTGTTGATCTATCTATTTTCACATTACAAGTGCTATTATTTAATTTCAATTTAGTTTTTGCAATCGTGAGTTCTTTCTTACAAGGCTGTATAGTATTAAAAACTGAAAGATCTTCTATATGATTGAGAACAAGATTTCTTTTTTTTCAACCACATCTATATGATACAGGTAAATCTCATTTTTTCTATTGGTACTTTCTCCATTTCCTGATTTAACATTTTGAGGTACAGAAAGAGAATCAACTGAATTCGAAATTTCACCACTGTTGCATTCCCTTCTAAAAGTATGTCTTGTTGCTTCGTAAGCAACTTATTCACAAGTTCTTCTGTCTCCACGATTTTAGGTAGATCATCAATCAGATTATCACGAATTTCGTTTGGTATTCTTCGTCTGATCAATTACAATTAACTCTTTCAGGCTTTCGTAGTTATTCACTTGTAATCCTTCTATCCATTCATTAAAAAAGTTTTTGAGTTCAAAAGCAAAATATCGCCACGTAGAGAAACTTTCTTTTCTATGAAAAGCAAATTTTTGTTGGAATTGCTCCGGACTAAGGTAAAATCGTTTGAGCAATAAACGTCTTATATGATCTTAGTCGTTTGCAAGTGGATCAGGCTCTCTTGTAATGATATTCAGTATTTCTAGTGGCAAGAGTGCCATTAGATACTTGACCCAGTCCTCTTTGGTTATATTGTGTCTACTAATTTGTCTTTCAATTAAGGTCAAATAGATGCTTATATCATTATCCATGTTAAATCGTGTCATAAGTTTCAAAAAATCATTATTTCTACTTACTATTGAAATATCCGCATTATTCCTTCCTGCTTCCAACTCATTTTTTTCAATTCCAATTGCTGCTCAAGTTGTAAAGCAAATATTCTGTCTTCTCGTACTTTTTCCTCTCGTTCTTGTTCCCTTTTCTCACGTTCTTGTCTCTCTTCTTGTTCCTTTTCCTCTCGTTCTCGTTTC
Organism: Nilaparvata lugens; assembly: GCF_014356525.2. Classification (NCBI taxonomy): domain Eukaryota; kingdom Metazoa; phylum Arthropoda; class Insecta; order Hemiptera; family Delphacidae; genus Nilaparvata; species Nilaparvata lugens. The sequence goes on from NC_052518.1 coordinate 52,697,349, forward strand.
CTTCCCTCATGTTCTCGTCTCTCTTCTCGTTCCTTTCCCTCACGTTCTCGTTCTCGTCTCTCTTCTCGTTCTTTTTCCCTTTCCTCTCGTTCTCGTTCCTCATCATTTTCTCTATCTGCCTTTACTCTATCCAACAGATTCTTAATAAACTCTTCGTTGTAGCCTTCTGATTCAGTAATCAATCTACTTATTTGTACTACTCTCGGATTAGTAGGTAGATCAAGTCACACTTCTTCGACCTTGCTAAATATGAAATTTTTCACACAAAACTTCAGATATCCCGTTCAATTCAATCCAATCCCGGACGAGCCCCAAAATGTAGGATATTATTCTTTAAATCAATATCCTGATACAAATCAATAAAACTTTTATTAATTCCACACATTCACATTTTACATTTTCTCAATCTATTCATTGAGCTTTTCTCGTAAAAACTAACTTGTTTATTTATTTCATTAAAGGTGTTGCTTTTTGAATTAATCACATGACTACTTTCATATGATATTACTTTTATTATTCCCACTTTTATGGAAAAAGTAGATCCAGATTTTTTTATTTCTTGAATAACTAAGAAACCGTTAATTTTACAAAAAATTACAAGAATAACTTTTTTCAGTAAATCTAATAACAAATCCATTTGTCAAGATTGAATGGGATCAGTCTCACTTTTATGGAAAAAGTAGATCCAGCTTTTTTATTTCTTGAATAACTAAGAAACCGTTAATTTTATCAAAAACTACAAGAATAACTTTTTTCAGTAAATTCAATAGCAAATCCATTTTTCAAGATTGAATAACAATCAGTCACACTCTAACCTAACTCAACTTTTTCTGAAACTGAACAGCCAGCCAGTAACATCTTGAGCCCTCAGCACCCTCCAACCTAAGCACTCCCCCCACCCACCTGGGGGTGGGTGACCCTCAGTGGCGCCATTTCACAAAACTGCTAGGGGGGGGGGGGCAAAAATCAAGATGTATGAGGGGGGAAGGAATACCCCCAAAGGATAGAGGGTCCTAGGTTTTTCCCATAAATGTTACATTCGAAGATGTTATCATATTCATAATTTTTTCTAGTTTTATCAAACATGGTTGAAGTATTAATACAAACATATACATTATAAATAAATAAATTATTAGTTATTTAATAATGAAATATTTATTAGAAATATAGGCCTACAGAGAATATAGCCCTTAAGTAGAAATACACTGGAACAGATTTTCTCAATATAATATATATATATATATTTACGTTTTTGTGCCTGTTGTGGGTCCAGTAAAATTTCAACTCTTATGTAGTTCCCCGGGACCCCCCATTTTAAATTTGATCAGATAGTCACAAAATGAAACTATTATGTTATACCTGAAGAACTTGACTTGCTGAATGGTTATATTCCACTCAATTTATGATATATTCATCCATAATTAATCTAGATCCTTGTGAAGTTATTCACCTCATGATGGTCCTTTCTAACCTCCAAAGTGCTTATATAATTCTGCTATATAAAATCTACTCCTATGTTGGGTCTTGAGTGATTTGGCGCCAACATTGGAGTTGCATGCAAATTTTACTCCTCAAGAAGGTCCTTCAATATTATAATTGCTGCGTGAAATGTGCTCCTATGTTTGGTCCGCTGAGCTGTGTTGCCAATTCTCATATATAGTAAATAAATTCCACTCCTCATGAAGGTCCATCAAACGTTGCCATACTTCGTCTTTGTAATAATGATTCGAGATTTGTTTGAATCAACCAGCGACCGGCTCTGTGAACTTGTATTGCACATAACTCAAAACATTTTGTAGAGCATTGTCAATAGACTAAGATTTTCATGTTGTCAGAATATGTAAAGGAAAAAAATTGTACAAGCACCGTTTTTTTTATGCATTTAAAGTTGATTAATAAAGTTGATTTATTTATTTATTTGAGGTTGCATAATAAGTCAAGCATGCTCAATAAATGTAGAAATCTAGGAGATTACCCTGAAAACCCCAATGAGCTGTATCAGTTGAAAGGGAATTACCGAATTAAGAGCCATTTGCACAGTCAAAGCTTAAACTGAATTTAATCAGCTGGTGGCTTAAACTCAAAATGTAACACATTATAACAAACGAGACTTGATATGGATTTAATCCAGTTTAAGATGGAATTTTCGTTTAAACTGTCACTGTGCAAATGGCCCTTCTATCAATTATTGGAAATTAAAAAAAATGTTTTTGACTTTCTCATCAGAAATTAACCACACTAATCTTAAGGTATGAACATCTGAATAAAATTGGGGAATGGCCATGAAATTCAAACTTATTTGCTGGAATAATATCAAGGTTTCAATTGTTAAAACTGAATGAAGACTTTTGGGCAGCATGCCAGGTCTTTGAATGAATTTTAATCACAATACCATCTTTACCGAACACTGCCTATTGTTATATTGATTTTAGAATTATTTCGTGTATCAATAAATTCAGTTTATTGCAGTGACACACAAGAAAGTACAATAATGAAGGACTACTGGAATCATTAAAACATTGAATGCTACAAACTGTTACTACATTTACATTATAATGAGCAATGTTCTCCAACATCTTCCAAGTATGACAATTATTCCTTATAGAATATTAGTGAGTCTAACTCCAATCTCTAGAATATTATCAAATTATCTGATATTAATTGATTTGTATACGAAGTATTCATCCATAGAAGTGTAGGTTCATTCCTTAACACAAGGTGGGTCTTTTGTTTAAATCTCTACAATTCGTGTTGGTCTGTTCAATGGTAAGAATATACTCAAGTATGTAATTTATATAATGTATATATTTATTAATTTATATATGTAATGTATGTATTTATGTAATAGAAATCTTAATTACTGCATCACTGTATATTATATAAATTGTACCTGATTGGATAAAGATATGAAGAAACATTTGAAAAATATGATTCCAAGCTCAGAAATGCTAAAAATGCATTCATTTTTCCATAGAATAAAATGAGAACTCAAAGTTCAGCTGAATGTCTGGTAGGGAATACGGATATTACTCTATTTTTATTCTTAACCAGCATCACATTTGAAAATGCTTATAACTTTGTTAAATTTGGACAGATTGATTTAAAAATTTAGAAGAATCTCAAATATATGAAAAAAACGTTCACGACTTTTTGTAGAATTTTCCCATGACTCCTTCACCTTCCTAAGCCGAAAAAACATAATTATTATGAGAGTTGTGACGCTAGGCAAAAATTTTCAAAAGTCGCACTTCGTTCAGCTGTCGCCCGCCAAGGAACTGAATTGGATAACTTTTCCCGCGTAACAACGCTACAACGCTATTAGGTAGTTGAACTTGAACCGGCAAGTTCAAACGATATGCATTCATTTTATCTCTCTATAAAAGTGGAAGCTGTAGATAACACCAAGTTACTTGGAATACAAGGTACTGGCCACGTGCATCTCGATCTTTTAATGATCAGAGTCGGATGATCAGTGTGACATCATTGGTACTCTAAATATCTATTCTTTTTATATTTCCAATGTTAAATTTAGCAGCTTTGTAAGTCTTTTTCTCAAAAAGTAAATAACTTTCAAGTCCCATCGAAATCTCCTACGACTCATACAATATTTATCTTTAATTTTTTTTAGAAATTCAATACTTTTGGACGACTGGATCTTTCAGAATGATTGATTTTGTAAGAGCCTACATCGAATACCTGTTGCTCTATTATTGAAAATTAACATGCTTTTCCTGGCTCTTTTGTAATTCAATTACTCAATGCTAATGAATTCGATAAATCGATCATTGAATAAGGTATTAAGAACATGAAACATTGATTGTACTATTATTTCTTTCACAATCCTTTATCTTGTCTGTGTACTGTATATCATATGTAGAATCAATAGAACTTCTTGCCTAATCCCTTAGGAGGAACTCTTTTTTCAGGAAAATTATGGCTTTCACATACTTGATGAGGAAATAGTTTTCTGGTTGAATCTTTCTAATTGAAAACTATAACAAAAAATATAAGGGCGAATATTATATTAAAGCATGGATTGCGCGTGAGGAATTCTCAATAATTGTATTGAATACTTGATCTCGTATTCTGAAACACATATTTCTAATTTAATTATTTGTAAGAGGAATTCTCAATTGGTACTTATTGTAGAACTCTCATTCTTTATTTATTTGTGAAAGGGAAAATCAACTCTTCATGATTCAATAATAATGAATTTAATGAAAATGAATCATACATTGAAAAGTATGTGTATGAATATGAATTCATATTATAAGTATCCTACAATATATTCCTTCTAATAAACTTGATAATTCTATACGGCAAGTGATCGGTTGAATTCCTGTTTGAAAGAATAGAAAGGATGAAAATCTCTTTAATCAACTCGGAGGGCATTTCAATTCTAGAAATTGAACTCTCATAAACTTAAAACAGGATAATGTGCGTGGTAAATTCCAATTATTTTCAATCTCCACATTATTTTCCTATACCGGAAAGATAATATAGTTGGGCATATTTTAAGATATTTTTTCAAATAGCAAATTATTCAGTTTATAATGCATTTATGAATGTGAGTGTTATACTATCACCCCATACTTTCTTTTGTTCCATATATTGGGGCTTTCTACCACATAGAGTGTGAGTGATGTATATGTGATAAAAATTATGTTACTAGATTGTGCCTTGGTCACTGAGTGTAAATAATTTTGAAACCAATAAAGTTCTTTATCGAAAATAAAATTGGAATTTAATTGTTGATCAATCCAATTGATTGGTAATAACAAACGAAATCATCAAATATCATAATATAATATCATAAGGGAGGAAAGTGGTGCGCTTATCATCTTCATCCGTTGATCATCCACATTCTCCTTTCAAATCACTGATGGAATGCCCTGCACTAACAACCTTTATTCTCTGCAACCGCTCTTGATTTTACTTTTATCTAATTAATATTAGCTTTTCCTTTATATGTCTTCTGCATTGAGATTGGTATTAGAATCAATTTTGAAAGGATAGATATTGGTTGAGTTTGCAGAAGAATATCACAATGAACAAAGGAAACAGCTCGAATGTGTACAACGTAATAAATAACGAGAAAGCTCGAAATAACTATAAAGTATTCAAGCCAAGCCTAATTATTATGCTGATAAAAACAGTGATTGAAGAAGTATAGGTCTATATTATCACTCAAAGTATTACTAGGAGAAATAGGCTACATTCAGTACCTTTTTTCAACTTTATAATTGTTGGGGTATTAAAACTTTGAATAGAAAACCTCCAGTAGAAAACCTTTGAAGCCATTCATCTTTTCAAATGTTGACAAATAAAATCTATTCATTCATTCTACGAGTATCCCTTCTCGTAGTAACAAATGAGAGTTCTCTATCTCCAAACCGGTATGCCCTTACATTATCGAGAATTCTGGAAGATCTAGGAGTTCAAAGGTGATGAATTTCTAAAAAAAATTGAAGATAAATATTGTATAAATCGTAGGAGATGTCGATGGGACTTGAAAGTTATATACTTTTTAGAAAAAGACTTACAAAGCTGCTCAAGAAAAAGATAAATATTGTATGTGACCGTAACACACAACTATCACCTGGTTAAAGTATGTGTATATCATTTTTTTCCTGAATTAAGAGTGCACTCCTAAAGGATTAAAGATGTTGAACCGGCAAGATGTTCTACTGATTCTATGTAATATACAGACAAGATATGAAGGATGTTGAGAGAAATAATATTATACTCTAATTAATGTTTCCACGTTTTTAATTCCTTATTCAATGATCGCTTTATCAAATTGATCAGCATTGAGTAATTGAATTACAAAAGAGCCAGGGAAAGCATGTTAATTTTCAATAAGAGAGCAACAGTTATTCGATGAGCAGGCTCTTACAAAATCGATCATTCTGAAAGATCCAGCCGTCCAAAAGTATTGAATTTCTAAAAAAATTTAAGATAAATTCTTGTATTAATCGTAGGGGATGTCGATGGTACTGGAAAGTTATGTACTTTTTGAGAAAAAGACTTACAAAGCTGCTCAATTTAACATTGAAAAGATAGGAAGAATATACTTTTAGAGCACCAATGACGTTACACCGACCAGCTGGTTTGGATTTGTCAACGCGCATCTTTTCGTGGCCAGTACCTTGTATTCTGTATACCTTGTATTTTGTATACCAGTACCTTGTAGGTACATTGGATAACACCTACTTTTTTCCCAACTTTTCTTTTTCTTCTGCTTCTCCTTCTTTGTCATCTTGTTCTTCTTTTTCTCCAAATTAGAGAATTCTTAATATTTGTCCTTTCATATTGAGTGATAGCTCATTTTACTCAGCTCTTCAAGGCGGTTTCAATGCATATTTCGGTTGCCTGACAAAACCTCACTAGTACCTCTAACCTCACCAGATAGGCTATGTATATTTTAATGAATTGCACTGTTGACTTATTTATTACACTGTTGAAGTATTTTTGGAGCAATCCCATTCCAAAAAGTTGAGTTTATAATCATTTCATTAAAATACACATGTCTGGTGAGGTTGGTCGTGGCGAAGGCATGCGTTAGGGTTAGGTAAGGTTCAATCAGGTAACCGATATGCATTGAACCCACCTTGAAGAGCTGAGTAAAATGAACAAATAATTAAATGAATGTTTATTTCCCCCCCAAAAAAAACTACAAGATCAATTACGCAACATATTAGATAAATTACAATAAATTACATACAAAACCTAGTTAGTTACAAAAAATTTTATAATGTGTCCTCTATTCTACTTGTTTAGTTTTTTCTGTGTGGAAATTGACCTACTCCACTATGGCATACCATGTTCTAGAGTAAAATGAGCTATCACTCGAATTGATAAGATAAATGATATTGAAAATTATTCTCAAATTTGGGACCCCACATCTTTTTGGACAAAAAAATTAATAAGCTCAATGGCTACCATACATAACTTGTAGGTTCCGAATATAATAAAAGAGAAAATTCCGATCTACCTGTACAGACAATAGGGATGTCATAATTCCAAGTTCCAACACAAACGGCAAGTTGCACAAAAGAAAATGTAATTTAATTAACATAAGATGACGTCATCATACAGAGCTGAACAGGGAAGTGGCTGTAGTGGCTCCATTAAAGACGTCATCTTATGGTTTGATTTTCTTTTATGCAACTGGCTGATAGAATTTCAATTTTTGGTTCTCCGTTCCTCGCGTTGTCTGTAAGGATTCTTCCAATAGGCATGGTTACAGTATTTTCTTTCGATTGAATTTATGATAATACATAATTTTCCAAGCTGATAGGCTGAATGCAGTTGATTTGTTGATGCACTTCATAGATTCAATTTATGATTTTTGAAGTGACATTGGAATTTTTTTCATTGATTTTCATTGTTAGCTTCATTAGTAATTTTGGAAGCTATTCTTCCAATAAGCTAGATTTCTTGTTTCAGGATTTGTTTCAATGTATAATTAGCTTTTCAAGTTTGATTAATTAACTGTTTCCATCTATTTCAATTAAACTAATATTTCTCGAAGAAAAAGATCATCACACTAGATGACACATTATTTTAATGTAGTCTTTGGAAGAAAAACAACAGCTAAAATACTTTTTTGATACGTATCATCGTTTTTCAATAAAGCATTCAAAGTTGCAATTTTAAAAAAAAGTTTTCCACAATAAGAAGGTTAGAACCAAAGAAGAGGTAGAGTTTGTAATCTAATAATATTGTATGTGCTAGAACCCACTACAATGTGCATTTTCCACAATTGTTTCACATGTATTTTCATGTGGTTTTCTAGAAAGTGAATATAAGATACTGTAGCAGCTATTCTCTATCTATGAAAATTGTTTATATTGAATATAACAGGAACTATTATAAAATAAATGAAATAATAAACAGGAATAAATTGTAGAAATAAAAAAAATACTGAAATTCAAAAACCATTTTTAATTTCAAATTATTATGGGGGTTATTCATCCACTCATCCATGTGTAATAAGTTAATTTATTATAAGTAATAAATTTAATTAATACAGAAAGTATTTGTTCAATTCTCTCATTACTCACAAAGATGTAGGAAACTAGAATACAAACAAAAAATAAATATGAAATCCACTTTCAAAAATGAGCAAGCCTTTTTTTGTTCACATTCTTGAAAGAATAAGAATAAGAATCTATATTATCATAGACATTGTTAACAATGCATTGATAAATGTCAAAAATAGGTACTAGATATTACATAATACAATTAATATATACAAATAATATTAGCCTACAAATATTTGGTCCAGTCAATTACATGAAATTCTTGGATGTTATCTTAAAAACTTTCAGCTTTCAGTACAGTTTTCAATTTCCTTTTGAAGAATGTAAGAGGCAGTGCCTTAATTTCTAGTGGTAATGAATTGTACAGTTTAACAGATGTGTACAGAAGATTTTTTTGTGAAGTTGTGAACCTGAACTATTGAACTCTGATATTATTCCTATTTCTGGTTTCATATCCATGACAGTCACTATTTAATTTTAAAAAATCCAGATTACTATGTACTTAACTAACACTAAATAATACATACAAAGAATAGACAGTTAAATTTCCCAAATTTGTGAAAAAAGGTTTACAGTGGGTCCTCATATCAACATTACAAATCAATCTAATTGCTTTCTTTTGGAGTATAAATATTTTTGAGACATGAGTACTAGAGCCCCATAATAGTATACCATAGGACAGTAAACTTTGTATTTGAGAGAAATACACATTTAATAATATATTAATATCTACAGTTAACTTTAACCTTCTCAGCAAGTAGAGTACCTTTGCTATTTTTTTCACTAATTAACTCTGCATATTATGTGGTTGCCAATTAAGTTTGGGATCAAGAACAATACCTAGAAATTTTAAAGGTTCAGTCCCTACTTCATTGTTTGAATTTCTATTATCGGTGAACATAATAATTACTAGCACAACAATCATTAAGGAGTAGAGAGCTATCAACTAGACAATTTTTTACACCTGCTTCCGATTTACAACTAACTTTGAGACCAAAATCATCAGCAAAGAGAAATCCTGCTTCATCAGTGCCTTCTATATTACAAATTATGTTGTTAAGACTACTTATTTTCTGGTACACATAATCTGCAGTAACAGGTTGGAAAAAATGGTACATTAGGCCTATTGCACTTATCGATGTAGTGAGAGGTGAGAGGTTCACTAACTGGCACATTTTCACTAATTTCCTCAACTTTTTCAATGAAAAAGTTGTTAAATGAATCAGCGTTGTTATCATCATGTGAAGCAGCTTGCTAGGCTGAATGATAAAAAACTACTGTTAACTGCTTACCATGGACTTATACTATCTCATATTAGGTATGCTATTTTAGTATGGGGTAATTCATCTCAACAAAATATGGACAGAGTGTTTAAGATTCAAAAGAAGGCACTCAGATGTATAGAGAAAGTGAATAGGTTAGACTCTTGTAGGCCTTTATTTAAAAAGCTTGGTCTATTAACTGTGCCATCTTTGTATGTATATGAAGTTGTAATGCATGTGAAAACGAATGGTGTGATCCAGAATTCAGATGTTCATGAGTATAATACGCGAAACAGAGCAGATTATCATATAATGGGTCACAATAGTAGGTTATTTGAACAAAAACCAGATTATATTGGTAAGAAATTTTATAACAAGCTACCTCAAATCTTGAAAAGTAATGATGATTTGAAGATTTTCAAAAACAAATGAAAAAATATTTAGTTGATAGAGCTTTTTATAGTGTACAAGAATTCCTTTCAAACCTAAACTAGGTTGAACTACTTAGTGTTAGAATTATTATGTAATAACATGTCTTGTCTTATACTCTCCATGACTGGAGTCTTTAGGACGTAATCTCAAAAAAAAAAAATCAATAGCTTCATTGTTGACATTTGTAGGAATTTTAACTACCTTCCATGCAGCTTGAGTTTTATTTTTTGAGTGCTCTATTTTGTTGTTGAAATAATTCATTTTTGCATTCTTAATAGCAATTCTATACTCTTTCTTACAGCTTTTATATTTATCTCTAAACTGATTAGTTTTAAAAAATTCAGTGAGCTATAATATTCATCACAACTATGTTTGAGTTTCATTAAATCAGCAGTATACCATCCATCATCCAGCTTAGGCTTACTAACTTTGAAACCTCTAAGAGGATAAGCAGCATCAACAGCTGACATATACAAATCAAAAAACTTCTTAAACTTATCATTAGCATCATTAAGCAAATACACCACACTCCAGTGTATGATACTAATATTAGCCTAACAAATAAATAAGTGTTCTGATCATTAACTAACCTAACTAGCTTTTTGTTTACACTAGAAAAACTTTGAGAGTCATTTTTCACATCTATTATAGATTTAAATAGTAGGGCATGATGATCTGACAGTAGATGTGTATTGATAGCTTGGGTCACATGTCTGCTATCATGAATATCAGTCACAACATTATCAATACAGTGGCCATCATTCAGTGTGCCTGGTCTAGTGATTTCATTTGTAGAAATATGGATATCAAAACATTCAAACAAATTGCAAAGATCTCTATTAAAATTATCATTCACATTAAAGTTGACATTGAAATCAGCACATAATATTAAATTATAGTTACATTTATAAATGGCACATAATATATCATTAAGACAGGATAGAGAGTTGTTAAAAAACTAACATCATTATTATAGGGTCTGTACAATGACAAAACAATTATTTTCTCATTTGGAAGTTCAATTGCAGCAGCTTCACAAACTATTTCTATAGAAAGTTCCTTTACTATGCTTAATTCTTTGAATTCCAATCCATTAATTAGAAAAATTGCTGCTCCACCATGAATGGAATTTTTTCTTCCATAGAAGGACCCAAGTTCATAGCCAGGTATTGTAAGATAGCTACAGTCATCGTTTGTTAACCAGTGTTCACAAACAGTAATAATTATCTTAGCATTATAGTTATAACATAAGAGGGAAATATATTTTAATTTGTTTGATATAGCCTATCCTGGACATTCAAAAATGTAGTGTTTAGAAAAGCTTCATTAGCTGTTAATTTATCATTAGTCCCAGGCCCAGGATTGATATCGTTTGCATATCAATTCCTAACTTTCGACCTATTAACAGAGTTATTTATATCTAATTACATGGCTGAAGAGGAATGATTTTAGGACTAACTTGACTTTTATGATCTAAATATTTATTTACACAATTGAGAATTTCATTGCCAATGAGCTTCTTACCAATTATTCTATTCAGGTATATATTTACAGTATATATTCTAATAGAATAAGATTCTTGTGCAGATTTAGTTGAGCTTGTAAGTAGTGATAGAAATGAAGGAATTACATTTACGATTTAATTTTTTGTTACATTTATTTATTTCGAATCACTCAATTACATAGGTACACTCTGTGAGTAGTGATGCGGTTTACTTTTAATTTCTACTTTTGATGTGTCTTATTCTTGATTTCGTTTCAAAATGTTGATAACCTTAAAGCATTACTAAATCTCATAAGGAAATAATTGAACAAGAAGCAAGCTAAATAGTACAAGTAATTATAATAATTCAAGTACAAGTTATAATTCTATAACTGACTTACCTTTAAAGCAATTCAAAATTTGATCACTGCTTGAATAATCTTTTTGGACATTTTGACACAATCACAACATCACAAAAACACAATATCACTTTCACTCTGCAGACAACAATCAGCTGACAGACGAGGACAAGAGGACATAATATTATTCCATTCACAACAGAAACGGCGCGAACTTCAATACATAACCTCAAATCGAGTTCAGTCTGAATAAATGGTGCGAAAGCTCAGACCCACGGGAGTCAACTATTATACTCCATTACACAAACGCCATCACATGATAGGTCTGTGGAGCTACTAAAGATGCTTGGACCAACTTACTCGAACAGACCAACACGAGTTGTACAAATTTATGCAAACGACCCACTTTGTGTTAAGGAATGAACCTATATATATATATATATAATATATATATATATATAATATATATATATATATAATATATATATATATATATATATATATATTATATATATATATATTTATATTATAGCGTATGGCATTTCCTTATTCGTAAGTCCTTGTAATTTTGCACTGATTACAAGTGCACGTCCAAATTTAAAATTAAAATGTACTGGATCGCCTGAGGGCTTGCCACAGTAAAGTCATTACTGTCACCCAGGTAGGCACGTCTGTCACATTCATAGACAATGTGTTTCATTGTCTGCAATGGAGCTCCACAATCGCATCCTGGAGAGTCTATAAAGCCCCATTCGAAAAGAGATGCTTTGCATCTACCGTGCAATGTTCGGATTCGGTTTAATGCGACCCATGCATGTCTAGGAAGGTCAAATCCTGGTGGCCTGGTGCCACCAAAAATCATGGAAACTCAAAAATCATGTTTTCTCAAAAATCATGGAAACAGATAAATTTTTCTTTTACAGTGACAATTTCAACTATTTCATTGGGGATCATATTCTAATTGGAAAATAACTTTCAGTTAGAAAGCTAAAGAAACATTATGCTGTTCCCATAATTCTGACCAACTCTGTACATACATTTTTGATTGTCTGATTGTGCCCTTTCTTTTGCTTTCACTGTGACATCTTGCAACTTGTTAATTCTCACGTTGAAATTTATGCAATAACTCACTTATTGTGACCTGATGAATAATTGTACCCATTCTATATTTAAGCTTTAACTATACCAAAGAGAAAAATATATTCTTTATTACTCTGTACCTGTATCCACAGTTTCAAGGCAAGTTTGTTACATTGTTGATACTGTAGAAGGAATTATACCACTGATGTTCAAAAAAAGTATTAAATCAGTATGAGATTCTAAGGATTCGTGTAGATAGACCAGAATTTTTATTATTTATCTGATCCTTGGGGGGGGGCCTAAGCCCAGCCCCCTGCCCCCCCCCCCTAAATGGTGCCCCTGGTGACCCTCTGTCTATAACCAGCTAAGTTTGAACTACTTGAGAACATACCTTCCCTAAGGTTGTATTAAAAATTTATTATGTTTGTGTTCATAAAGTTGGTTGATATTTGTATGGTAAAGATAATGATAGTGATATTAATGTTGTTGAGGCCATTTGAAATTGTATTACTCATCAATTTATCGTTCAAGGCACAACTCCCATTTGTTCAATTGGCTATTTTTTGAATATGTCATCGTGGGGAATTCGTCCCATTATTATTGTAAGTATAATATATCCGTTTTGTGTAATTGATTCATAACTTGTGCTTGTGCTTGTGAAAATATATTGAGAGTGAAAGCCAATGCCCTAAATCGCTTAAAATACTTTTGAGCGAAATATATATCCAGTCAGTACAAATGTTTGAAGAATAAGGACCACAAGAGCACACACAATTGCAGAATAATATCGATTTGTTTTCACCCATATGTCTCCTTCATATTCCTTATTCCAATTTACCACCTGAAACCCTGTTTGTAACAAATCGGGATCATTACGTCATAGTTTCAATTGGGGTAAGTGATTTTTCCTATTTGTTTTCCTGGATCTAAATACTGGTCTGCTGAATTAGATAATATATGAATGTGTTTATTCGTATCATACAGTCCAACCCAAAAAAACCAGAGGCAAAAGGCCTATGGATTCATAGAAATTTGAACCTATTGAGAGAGAATCCAGAGTTTCTAGCTGGGAATAAATGGTTGGACTTGAATATTGATTTTCCAAGTAGGCCTAATATTGAGAGTGAAGCTGATGAAAATGATTTTGTTGAGGAGTCGAACATTCTCAAAATCAAGATCAAAAAGCAGCAGAAGCGGATTCAGAAGTTAATTGAAAATACAAATATGCTAAACCAAGAAATAAAAAAGCTCAGCTCCACATCACAGTTCAATACAATCACGCTGAGGGACAACGCACTCACTGAATCAAACACTAATCCTCATCATGGAAATGTAATAATATTAGCTGACAGTCAAGGTAGAAATCTGAGTTGCCAGCTACAGAATTATCTGCCAAAAAATCATGGATGCTGTGGCTTAGTATATCCTGGCGCTTCATTAGCTGAAATTACTAATAAATATATTCACAATTCAGAGCTTTACCCTAACCATAAAACCTGCTTAGTTGTCGTGGGCGGAACCAACATTTTCACAGAAACCTCCACAATATCAGATGTAGAATTATACATACCATCTCTCAGGTATTTCATTTCAAGACATAACGGCATTCAAATAATCCTTTCTGACATACCATACCACTACGATCTGGCAGAAAGGTCACACCAAAATAATCTCATCTGGAAGGCAAACCTACACATAAGTAAGCTATGTCACACTAACTCAATAAAGCTGATCAAACTATGGAGCCTGCCACGCCATTATCACACAAAACACGGGTTGCATTTGAACAGAATGGGAAAAGGTTACATTGTGAGGGAAATCCTACATGCTACTCTTCACATTGATGGCCACTTTCATCCTGATGAGACAGATATACATGTAGAGGACTTGGAACAGGATAGAAGAGATCCATGCACTGACACTGATGGACTCACATGCAAACAAAACCTTAGAACAGAGAGCAACATTCCAAAAAACTTCTCAACTCCTGCAAACAGCCTTACACATCGAAAGTATTAAACAAAAAACAGGCATTGAGCACAAACAAAAACCCAAACGAACCAAAAAACAGAAAATTGAAGATGTTTTTCCTAAACATACAAAGAGGCCTTCAGAAAAAAATAGATCAGCTGGTTATTGAATTGGACAAGATAAGACCTCACTTCCTATTAATAGCAGAACACGGACTTAACAAGAATAAATTACCAATAAACTAATAATAAACTACTAATAAATAAATAATAACTACAAATAAATATGAATAAATATACGAATAAATATGACTAAATACAAATAAACTACTAATATACCAGGTTACACTTTTCAATCAGAATTCTCAAGGAGGCAACATATGTGGGGTGGCACAGCTATATACTCACGCAACATGATGGACTTCAACCTTGAAATAATTGACACAGAATCATCTTCCATGGAATCGACATGTGAAATAGCTGCACTGAAATTTAAAACAAAATCTCAAGGGCTTATAATAGTATGCATCTACAGACCGACATCGGGGAATACCCTGGAATTTTTAGAATATATGGACAAGTTTTTGACTAGCATCATGACAAAAAACGAGAATATTGCAATAATGGGTGATTTAAATATAAACTCTCTAAAAGATTTTCCAAATTTGAGAAAACTAAAGAAAATCTTGGCACAGCATAGTTTAGATATTGTACAGCTTCCACCAACTCGACAAACTACAGACACAGAAACTAGCATAGATTACTGTATTACAAACATGATCAGGCCTACAGTCAGGATTATAAATAATGTAATATCAGATCACAAAGGATTAGAATGCATTTTAGACACAGCCGTGAATCTCCAAACGCCTCATATGACAGATAAGACAACTGAACACTCAAAATATGGAACTAATTAGACTACGTCTGCAAAGAGAGAGTTGGAGTGAACTGATGAATACAAGATCTGTAAATGATAAGTACAATATTTTCATCAAAACAATGCAGTACTATCTAAATTGCATCTGCCCGTTTAAATATAAAAAACTTGGCACCCTGAGAAAAAACCAATACAAAATAACAGAAACAATTAGGAAGTTGAGACAGAGGCTTCTTGATGCTAATACCATATACATGCTGACTGGAGAGCAGGATCACAAGGATAAATATTCCTATCTGAAGAAATTATATGATTGTGAAGTCAAAAATGAAAAGAAAAGACATATAGCAGAGAGAATAAAGCGGTCAACTAACCAGACAAAGGAGACATGGCAGGTGATAAATGAAGAGAGAAGGAAGAGGAGGAATGACGATGAGGATGAGGGAGTCTGTCTGAGGATAAATTGCAATTTAGAAAAAAATCCCCACAACCTAGTGGAAGTCTTCAATAATTATTTCTTAAATATAGAGCAGACAGACCGTCAGACATCAAGCACTGCTAATTGTGAATTGGAACAGAGTGATGAGGAATTGCTGGAGGCATACAAGAGAGTGACAGAGAAGGACATGCTTGAAATTTTTGCAAAAACAAAACACAAATACTCAGCAGGTATAGATGGAATCCCAGGGAAACTGCTGTACCATTGTCGAAAGGAAATTGCCTGCCCAATCCTACAAATAATCAACTTTTCAATAAGAGAATCAATAGTGCCCGACAGCATGAAGATATCATTGTCCATCCAAAACATAAGAAGAACTGTAAAACTGACATTGAGAACTACCGACCGATATCAAATCTGCCAACGCCATCTAAATACTTAGAAAAAGTTATATACCTACAGATATTATACTTTCTCAAAAGAACTAAAAAGATCCACCAATATCAACATGGATTCAGGGACGATAAATCAACTGATACAGCTATAGCAAATTTCATCCACTTAATTACAGAGAACTGGGAGAAAAAAACAGGGTCTCGGCGGTTTTCCTGGATCTCCGGAAGGCATTTGACTCCTTGGACTGGACGATTCTGCTGTCAGAAATAGAATATATAGGGATACGAGAACAGGCAAAGAAATGGCTGGAAAACTACTTAACAAATAGGTACCAAATTGTGGAGCTCAAATATGAGAAATGTGGGAGAAAAATGACTGCTAGGTCTCTGCCCCAGTCTATGAGAAACGGAGTGCCACAGGGATCGGTGCTGGGGCCCTTACTCTTCCTCATTTATATTAATAGCATTCCTAAAAAACTCCCAAGAGCTTCAGAATGCATACCTTTTGCTGATGACACTACATTAATAATAAATGGAAAAACCCAGGAGGAACTACTGTCACATTATAACACAACAATAGCCTCGACAAAAAAAGCCTTGTTAGAATTAAAATGAAATATAAACAGTTCAAAAAGTACCATAGTAAACTTTCAAACACAGGCAAGGACCATCATGAATGCTGGGAGCCAGTTGAATACTGAGGAGGAGATTTCGGGTTCAGCAAGATTCCTGGTCATAATATTATATAGAAACTTGACATGGCAGGAGCACATTGAATCACTGTGTAGCAAATTATCCACATCACTCTATGGGATAAGAAGAATAAGGAGTATAGCAGATAAAAGCACTGCAATGATGGCCTATCATTCATTATTCGCTTCACACATCAGTTTTGGCATAATAGCCTGGGGAAGCGCACCGCACACATACATAGAACAAATACTGATATTACAAAAGAAATCAATAAGGATTATGAACTGTTTGCCATATGACGCTCACTGCAGGCCTTATTTCAGGAGGGACAGAATCTTTACAGTAGTATCCCTCTATATCTACAAGACAATTCTATATATAAAAAAGTATGTAACGGTTAGGCCATGTAGACACAATATACATGAACACAATACAAGAGGAAAAAACGATTTCGACCTCCCATACAGTAGACTGCTGAAAACACAGAGACAGCCACATACACAAGGTTTCCGCTTTCATAATTGCCTGCCACACGATATAAAAATACAATAAATAGAAGTTCCATCATAATAATTTAAAAGTAACACAATAAAAAATTCTTAGTCATGGCCTAAGAGTTGATAGTTATTATCTTAAGGTAAAAACATCTTAATCTTATTGTAGGCACTTTTCGAACAGATTAAAAATAATGATCACAAATTTCATTCTCGAAAAAAAGTTTAGTAGGGAACACTAAGTAAGTATAGAAAGGAACACTAATATACTTTCATTTAGAATAGTCTGCCAAAAATTGAATGTCCATAACAATTATTGTTATTTGTTGTTTAATATACAGAAATATATTCATGTAATTGAATAAATATTGTATTGCATAACTTATCTACTATTATATTTATCCCATTAACAAATATTAAGTTCAGTGTCACAGTATTGATACTATATCATTCATAGTCATATTATTTCTACTAAATTTCCATTATCTATTTATCAATCATTTTTGACATAATTTTACCAATAATCTATTCAGAGAATCAGGTTATTCATTGTGCATGAATTTATTCTGATATTACAGAGAGCTTCAGTATCCAGTTATAGCATTATAGAAAACGAATAATAAACATAATATGGGATGAATAAACAGTAATCGACTGAGAAGTGAAGGCTTTGTTTCAAGTGGAGCCTTTGGCATTTGTCTGTCTGTCTTTGCAATAATTATGCCTAAACCAAGGCCGAGCTATAGAAGTATAATTCAAATGTATCAACATTATAGCTCGGCCAAGCCTTGTTTGATTCATTATAATGAATTATTAATTTGTAATGAATTTTGAATAGCCTCTCATTTTTTATAGGGGAGCTGATTCACTCATTTATTTTGTAAAACCTTTTAAATCAAATTTTACAACTTCTGATGGGAATGACATCTTCAGTCAGAGTGTACCAATGGGATAGCCTATTGTTTCGTCTCCATGATCCTCCTTGGATAAAACATCACAGTTGTTGCCAACCTAACACTCACTAATTTCCCACAACTCACCATCTCCTTCTGTTTTAAAAAACGAATGAATACCTCATTTGTGAGGTGGGTAGTGGGTAGAAGATCATTGGATAGATGGAAAAACCCCAGGATGTGAATTCGCTAAATAAGTAAGTATTTGAGTAGTTTTTCAAACAGGACTTGTCATTGTGATAATTTGTAGTATTTTACGATTTTATAATCTTTCACTAGGGTATTTAAAATAATATTCTCTTCTCACACACTGAGTTATTACTGGACAACCAATTTCCAGAACTAAATAATTATAAATACATTACAGCCCTAGGGCCGTAACATTTTTTCTGGCCTGGTCAGAAAACAATCACTTCCGGCCTCCATATGACACATGAAAACCAGCTCATTACGTCCAAGTCGGGCGAAATAGTAGGCTATCTTAAGGCTCAAGGACGGGAAGGGGCCTTTTGCAGGCGAGAATGATGTTTCTAGTCAAGGCGTTAGCCGTGACTAGAATTTCATTAGCACTGCAAAAGACATTCATGTCCAAGCAACTTACACTATTTTTTGTCATAATAATCTAGAAAAGAGTAATTAAGAAAGATAATACATTACCTGCTTGTGCTGACATTATTATATCTAGAAACATAACCTAGTTTACAAGATTCGAATCAGGAATTCCTTAGTTGACAAAACTTCTACTTGGAGCGTTAAAAAGCGCTCGGTTTTTGTGCCAGTTTTGCTGTTCCTAATTTTGGAACTAGGAAACATACTCGACTGTAAAGAACATATGATTTTATTACAGTATAGTATGCTGTAATGAGGATCATATGTTTATTTGTTCTACAATCAGCTGTTTACCGGCTTGATTTAATGGATGTAAAACAGCTGAAATTGAATGACTATGACAAAAAATATCGTACGTTACACGACCGTGAATGTCTCTTTCAGGGCTTGCATGAAATTCCAGTCTTTGGCTAACGCCTCAACTGAAAACATCAAGCTCGACCCTGCAAACGGCCTCTTCCCGACCACGTGACTTGAATAGCTATTATTATTTTACTACTTAAATAAATCAACTGCCTCCTTATACATTCAATAGACAGACAGACAAAAGTTTCTTATTTCAAAAAAAAAAAAATCATTTAACAAAATAAAACATGCTGTGCTCATTCATTGTAATACAAAAAAAAACTTAATAACCATTGTGTTACAGCATCATCCTAGAACCTAAATTACCGTATATATAAGTAAAAATAAATTCTAAGTAGAGTGTCTAAAATAAAATGAAAGTATTGATTTAAATTTCAAATTCAAGTATACTGGGTGATTACAAATGAAATAGATAGTTTGAATAGCTTGTAGAGAATTTATTATTTAAAAGTTTAGATCATTACTTACATGATTACATAGAAGAATTCTTGAAGTTTTTATTGAAAATTCACAGATGTTCAATGTGTGCACCATTTGCAACACGATAGATATCAACACGGTAGTCAAATTCTGACCACACACGACTAAGCATCTCACGGTTAACTGTAGCAAGAGCATTTGTGATTCGTTGTTTAAGATCATCGATATCAACAGGAAGCGGTGGTACGAAAACTCTGTCTTTTACATAGCCCCACAAGAAAAAGTCGCAGGGCGTTAGGTCCGGACTACGAGGTGGCCACGGCTGAAACACAACGTTTTCCTCACTTGCACGGCCGATCCATCGTCTAGGAAGATGTTCATCCAGATACCCTCTGACGTCTGAGTACCAGTGAGGCAGAGCTCCATCTTGTACAAAAATGAAGTTACAACTATCTTCATGGAGTTGAGGCATTAACCATTCGGTTAACATGTCCAGATAAATTCTTCCGGTTACTGATGGTTCTTGGAAGAAGAAATTCTTCAAGGCCTCATAAGGTCCGTAAACCTTTTCACAAGATAAAGCGCAAAACACGTTCACTTTAGGAGAATCGCGTATATGCTGTACAGCCTCTCTTGGGTTTTCTGTTCCCCATACTCGTACATTATGTCTGTTAACTTTTCCACTAATGTGAAAAGTGCATTCATCACTGAAAATTAGGCGATTAAACAATGTGTCATCATTTTCAAGACAATGTTGCATCTCTTGACAAAAATTTTTACACACAACTTTATCATTGTCATTTAAACGTTGTACTAACTGCAATTTATAAGGTGTCATTTTCAAACATTTTCGCAGAATTTTCCACACAGTAGGTTGAGGAATTTGCAATTCTAAACTCGCTGATCTAGTCGATTTTCCTGGACTTCGTACAAAAACATCACAAACACTATCAATTTTTTCTTCTGTAACAGAAGGTCTTCCAGTACTCTTCTTCTTATACACACATCCACTGCTTTCAAAACGTTCATGCCAGTCATAAATTGATTGCCTTGTTGGTGGTGGTTTACCGTATTTTGTTCTGAAATGACGCTGCACAACAGTAACAGAGTTTGTTTTGGCTAATTCAAGAACACAATAAGCTTTCTCCACTTGAGTAGCAGCCATATTGCTAAACTAAACTGGCTGTTGTAACACGGAGCAGCCAAGAATAGCCAGCAACAGTTCTACCAACATAAACTTTAAGAAATTCCCTACAAACCTATATCACTTACTATGTTGAAATACACAAGTTTAATTTTGTACAGGCTATCGAAGTTGTCTATTTCATTTGTAATCACCCGGTATAAATCTTAATGTGGCTTAGGTTTCAAGGAAAACTATGATAAATATATATTTAAGGAAATTAGCACAATGAATAATATGAAAATGCATGGGCTAGATGCCTGTGCGCAGACCAGAGCTACTAAAACATGCTATTATAGGGAGAGAATATAGTATCAGAAAAATTTAGAATTTATAATTTTTTATTTATAAATCTTTTCCTCCCTTTGGTTACTAAATAAGCTAACTTTAATAAAAGAATGAAACTGCAGATATAGGTTCCCTTCAGCACAAAAAATCATCAGTGTTAGTTTTGATGGTGACTATTGTAATTAGTTGTAATAATATTTTCTGATTATATTCCTAATTGTAGTAAGAAAATCTTTAATTTCAATTTGAAATCTGTTTTGGATATGTTATTGAATAATATTAGTTGTGGAAAATAGGACGTTAAGTTTCGATATAGAACATGACAAATGTAAAAGGAATTGGTTTTGAGAGAAAGCTTTCTGCAGGGCGATAGCCGCAATACCAATGTTACTAGCATATCATGTATTATGAATATGTGTCACGGTCCTGAGGATGTGCATATTTGAGTATAAATGTATTTTTGATAAAAAGTTGTCTTATTGTCAATACTGAGCTTTTACTGAAAAGAGTGTTGGTTGAGAAAAGAGGGCTCTTTTTGAATCGTGCCTTCAGAATGGCCTTCTGGACAATGAAGAGAGGTTGCAGAGTTCTTTTCAATTCGCCCCCCCCCATGTTACTATGCCAAACTCTAAAAAGGATTGAACATATGCAAAGTAGGCTATTTTGATTTCACTCATCGTTCTAAAGTCATATATATTATGTATTTTCTGAGTTTTTACTTCATGAAGTCAATATGAGCGGTCCATCTCATTCTATTATCAAAAGAAAAAACACCCAAGTATTTATATGAAGTAACCATGTAAATCTCAGAACAGTCACACACTGTACCAAGAAAATTTGAACAAGAGTGAACTTTTAATCTTGACAAAGTGTAATCTGTTGATGGTCTTAGTGATATCGGCATAAATCTTGTTTTTGCTGTATTCATTGAAAGGGTATTTTGATCAAGCCACATTTCAATATAGGGTAGAATGGGGGAATGCCGGTATGTTAAGTAAGCAGCATCCTTTCTAGTTTTTGGTAAAACTCTCAATTCTGTCTGGTAAAATTTTTTGTGGCTTCTACATATCACAGGCTACAATATAAATTTTTTGTAGATACTTTGTGACAAAATGAGTACCTTAAATTTTTTTTTCTTAACCCTTACAAATACCGGTATTACCCTTGGGGTAATGGCAGTAGGGACTTTCCCCATGTATTTTCAATTGCAAAAATTTAATAAAACAAATTCCATAATATTGTTCCATGAAAAACAAACTCAAACCATCTAAATATATATCATATGGACTTGAAGAAATGGCTTAAGTATGGGAAAAGTTATTTTATTTTTACATCATTGAATATTTTTATTAATTTAAATTATATTTTAATATTAATATAATATCAAACTGTAGTCTATTTGATAGATAAATTTTGAACCATGAGAATGTGGTACCTTGTAAACCAATACATTCCAGTTTATTCAATAATTTGTTCCTATCAACAGAGTCAAATGCTTTTTTGAGGTCCAAAAATGTGACCATTAAGCGTTAGTTATATGTTATTCCCTCATCTATATGTTTACAGATATCAAACAAAGCATCTGATATACTTTTGTCGCTTCTGAAACCATACTGACAATCACAAAATACGTTATTTACATTTAAATAGTTTAAAAGCTGTTTTTCTACTATTCTCTCAAGTATTTTGGAAAATACGCTCAGCAAAGATATAGGTCGGTAGTTATTATTGTCAGTTGGGTCACCGGACTTGTGAAGAGGGAATACTTTGGCTAACTTCAAGTACTCAGGAAAAACACCGGACAGTAGACTAAGATTAATCAGATGAGTAAGTGGTTTGATAATAGTTTGTTTGTTGTCTTTTAGGAAGGAAGCAGTTACATTATCATGCCCCGGAGCCGATCCACCTCTGAGATCACCCACAGCCCATAAAACATCACCTCTGTCACCTCCCGGAAAACAAAATTATTTTCTAATATGTAATGACTATCATTAATTAATAGAGGCTCTACCGACACTTTTTCATCGGCCAAATTCTTGCCAACCTCAGAGAAGAATTCATTGAAGTCATCGGCAACAACTCTGAGGACCTCTGGTGTGACAGGATTAATTTCCGGCATAAATTTGTTAATTAAAAATGAATCCCTACTTGTTTTCCTACCAGCCAATTCTCCTATCACTCCCCAGAATCGTTTAGGATCGTCTCTAAATTCTATCAATTCATTTCTGTAATAAATATTCTTGGCTATTTTCAAATGTTTCGTTAATGTTTTCCTGAAAGAAATATATTGGTTTTTCAATATGTTATTAAATGGTTGTTTCCTCAACTTCCTAATCAATTTGTCCCTTACTCTGATCTTTTGAATCAAACCTAACTTTATCCATGGCTTAAGTTTCTTATGCCTAGATCTAACCATTCTATTCTTTATACTTGAGTCTACAGAATTCTTTATTATTTGGAAAAAATTTATTGAACAGTCATCCATTTCAAAACAATTTTCTACTGTACTCCAATCAGCGCTTTGAATAGCCTGTGCAAGCATTGATTTATCAATGTAGTTGTAAGTTTCAACAACCGTAGAGGGTATTTGTGCCGGAATTGAAATATTCAATGCCGTACTGAAATGATCGGTAATGCTAGTATGTAATACGGCTGACTTAATTTTATCCGGTGAACTGTACCGTACAAAAATGTGATCAATGCTTGAGCTGGAATTCTCTTCGATTCTAGTGGGTTTATTCACACATTGAATTGTCCCGAATCCGATTAGACAGTTCAAATATCTGTTTGTTATCTAGTTGTCTAAAAACAGGTTTATATTGACATCTCCTAACAGAATACAATTTTTATTACTATTTAAATTACTATAATAATTTTCCAAGCTGTCCAAGAATGAATCGATATTACTGTCAAAAGTACGGTACAGTGCTAAGAGAGAAAATGGATTGTTTAAAACCTGAAAATCTAAAGTTATTCCATAAACATCACCCAACGTTGTCTGGGAAGCTTTATAGTTAATTATATTATCAATGTAGGTAATCACTCCATCATTTTGATGACGCTGCTTATCAATAGCAATAACATCGTAACCATCTATTGGCATTACAGCCACTTCCTCCCTCAGCCAACACTGTCAGCATTATTACGTCTAACTTTGTGTTAATTGATTGCAAATACACCAACAAATCATCTAGATTTTTAGAAACACTTCTAATATTCGTGCAAAAGATCTCCAAACCCACATCTGCAGAATCATGAAAAGAAATCGACTAAATGCTCCAATTCTAAGCAAGTGGGATTATTATTTAAGCTGTCATCGTCATCCTTATTTGTTAATAAAAGCCTAGCCACTACTAGAGGAAAAGAAAGAAGCCTACCTCGCCCAGCCCATTCAAAACAAGGAATGAGAATCACGGCAACCAAATCAAGAACAATAATGAGAAAAATAAATGTAAAAGGACTAATGAAAAAAAGAAGAAGTTTCTTGAAAGGTTCATTTGTTTTACAAATGTTCGATTTATTACTTTATCACTCAGATCATGCTCACTTATCTTTAGAGTTCAATCTAACTCATTAGTAATTGCAACTTGACTCAGTTTCAATAAGATAATTAGAGAAAAAAATATGTATTTGATAATAAATTATTACGTGATGAAAAAATAATTTGACTCTTCTAAAAAATGGGAACAATCCTCTTGTTATAACTTAATATGATCAGTAATTAGTTGCGGTATTGTTAATATTATTCACCCTAATCTTGATAACCATTATTATTTAATGTACTGCACTATTCAAATCGTAAGACAAACAAACTCACGAAAACTAAAATCACCGAAAATACAGAAACAATAGATACAGATAATTTTTTTAATGTTTTCCAAGAAAAAAAAATATATTGAAAAAAATATTGCTTCAAGTCTATCCAAGTCTATCGTGTATTTCTATTGAACATTACATTTTTAATAAATCAGACTTTCTTTCATCCATGAATGAAATGTAATAGCTCTCCTATTCTATATATGTTTTTCTTTGTTAGATATGAGTTACCAGTTTTTTATGAATGCTTGAAACCTGATATAATTCAGTCTGCCTCAGCTGCAATAATAATCTTGAATCAAAATTATGATAAAAATTGTTGAGGCGATTGAAATTTGATTCTTTAAAAAATTTAGGAATAATTTATCATCAATAATTATATATTATCTATTTCGATCAGTACCTAATTGATTCTTATTAATATCATTCACGTTAATATCATTCCTATTGTTAATCAATTTTAATACTTCTAGGATTAAAATATCACACTCGTGCTATTATTTATATTAATTTTTGAAGATTCCATCAATAGTCCTACTCTATTTTTATTATTTCAATAGTTCATCATCGGTGATGCAGGCTTCCATTGAGTTCATGCAATGATTATTTAGTGGAATTTATACACATTACCAGATCCTCGGTGTTCACTTGTCTAGTGTTTGATTATTGCCGCTATTTTCAGTCCTCTCTGCGTGATGGCTTCCCGGTTGTTGACCTCGTGAGCCCTCGTCCACTGCTTCCAAGCTCGGGTATCGATGTCGTAAATTTTCTCCACCTTCTGACTTTGGATGCAGCCGTGATCCTGATTAGAATTGTGCCATCCTTCACCCATGCATATGTGATACGTCCCTCCTTCACTAGTCTCCTCGCGTGACTGAAGAGAGTCTTCTTTTGCTGAGTAAGGTGCTCGTTCACGTATACAGGTGTTTTATTTTTGAATGCTGCGCTCACATGTTCCGCGTTCATCCCTCTTCAGCTTGGCGGCAGCCAGCCATCAACACGTGTCGTTGTTCGTACGAATTTCACTATTATCGCTTTTCTGAGTCCAGGCAGTCGATGGGCGATACTTATTTCACTGAAACACCATGTTACATTCAACGCCTTGGCTAACTGTTCTAATATACCGTAAGTTTAGATGTTTTCATTGTTTGTGTAGGGGATTCCACTTATTTCAATACTTTGTTTCCTGCTATATTGGTCTAACTTGGAAATTTTTAAATTAACGACCTTGATCTCTAGTTGGGTTTTTGTAAGATTAGTATTGAGCTCATCGCACTGCTTTCTCAAATGATTGTTTTCCTGTTGATAACTCTGAAACAATTAGCTTCATAGAACTGATATTATCTGCTAAACCTTCAGAAAGTCTCTTCTCAAATTCAGCTAGTCTTTGATCAAGCTTCAAATTTAAGTCACCTACCGCTTTAGTATATTCGAATTCGTATTTTTATTATTACTCACTGGTACTTCAAGTTCGTTGGGTTGAGTTTGAGCTGCATTTCCACCACATTTAACACAACGATAAGCCCCTTTACGACTGGGTTTTTTATCGGACACGTTAACACAGTCAGCATGGAATGTTTCACTGCATTTCACACACTGTATTATTTTTTTGTTCTGGATTACAGCCGGTCAGACTTTTATCGCACTTTCAACATTTAGTCATTCTGCTAAAACGGAGACTACTTCAACCGAGAAAACCTACTCAAATATTCAAGTTATTATTTCACAAAATTCTAAGCAAATCGAAATATAGTTTGAATATTACAAGCTTACTTTACAAGCTAGAACTTTCGGGCTGAGCGAGACAGGCTAGGATACGCTAGAAGATAAGAAGCTTTCTCATCTAGCTCCCGATAGCAACTGACAACCAATAGCAAATTGCTGTTATATAACATATCAATAATATTCAATCTCCATTGATTAGGGATATGAGTAAAATATTGTTGTTTTCTTATTAGTTTTCAAACATCAACATTTTAACTTTTCAGTTTATACGTTACGGTAGTTTTGAAGTAAAAATTGGACTTGAAATTAAATAGTAAAAACAAAACCTCATTCTTTTAAAACTTTTTTTCATCAAAATTTGAGATGCCTGTTGTCTTCTCCCAATCAGAATATTGTATAATATAGTGATTTGTGATAGTTAATGTATGTTAGCAATGGGTCATTAATCATAATATTGAGTTGGAAGTGAGAGGAAAATGGAATTTATATTCCATCACGTATCCAATGACATTTTAATAATATATAATATTAAATATTCAATATTGTTCTCTGTATAACATATAATTGACGTATTGTTATTAACTCAAAGTTACTAAAAACTATTTCGGTTAGGTGAACCTCCACTTGGTCCCGCCGGAAATATACAACTGTTTAATTCATTGATTATTGTTTTGTGGCACTCTTCATTATGTCGTAATGTATAACATTTCCTCTTCTCCTTATGATATTTGGGCCAGGAGCCCAAGATCTGTAGCTTGAGATAATCTGTGATTAAAATTCTATTGATTGAGCGAAGTGAATTCCAGATTGAACTTTATTATTTTCGACTGTTTTACTTTTTCTAAAAAAAAAATTTTCTCCTGTCAATGAAGGTTTATTGAGTGAAAAGTTTGGAAGACAATTTTTGGGTTAAAGAAACGAGACGGGGCCGCCGAAAACAATGGATGGACAGGTAGAAGTTCTAGTGACCCTTCAGTGGTCGCCTATTGTTATTGAATTTCGACATTTTCGTGGTCTATTGTTATGGTTTCCACTCCCAGGAATATATTGGTGGACCAGTGTGGTTACTTGAAGGCACTTTCAGTTGTAAAGTAGTGGTAGCATACAATGATTGGATAAACACACACATTACTATCGATGATAAGTACAAATTTAGACAAACGTGGTGTGTAAAGTCCACATCGATTTTTGGATTCACATTTGTCTTTATAAATTCTACGAGATTGAATGGAACATGACAAACACTTGATACACATCATAATTATGTTCGCCAAGTTGTTTTCAATCTAGCAGAATTTGAAAGGATGCCAGAAACTATAAGTATCGAATTGTGTGTAACTCAAGTTAGTCTGTATACAGCTTGTAAGCAAGTTGAGCTTCATCAAATCAACCATTGGGAATAATATAATTTACAAATATTTGATTACTGATTTAGATTCAATAATTGTAGAAAATACTGCTATTATAATACTTTTAAATATTGTTATAATGGCTGTTATTAGTCTTGCAAAGTCTTTTGTGGATAATATATTTTTGGATTGTCCACAGGAAATAGCAAACAAATTCTTGGAAGGCGACACTGATGTTGACACGTTCTTGGATCTATTCAAATCCAGGAGAGAGCTGATGCATTTGAGGAAAGTGAAAACTGATAAAATGTCAGAAATGCTGACTAGACGTGCGAACCCAGTGCAGGCGAACGCCTCATCATTTTATCAAGCGCCTCATCCCCCCGCTCCTTCAGGATTAGGATTGCCCTATCCGGTAGGCCCAGTAGGAGGACTGCCAATGCCTAATATCTATTCCAGTAATTCGCATTTTGGTTAGCAGGTATTAAGTATTGATATTTGATATATAACTTATATTGGTATTTAATGATATTTTGATGATATTGATATTTAACTTATCTTAATATTCTCCAATAACTTCTTTTTTCTTACTACCTGAAACCAGCTAAAATCAATTTTGAATTTTCTTGAAGCAATCAGAGTATTTCAAGTGTTTATTTTAAGTTTTCAATTAGCATATCGTGTTTAAATATTAGATTTTTTCGAGTTAAAACGACCAGCTGACTTAATTAGTGCAACCTGTGTTGACCGGCTAACTCCAATTTTGGCTTGGTTTCTCTATAAAGCTTGGCCTCCAAATCGCTCTACAAGCTAGGAAAGATTTCCGTTTGGAATATCCTTTCTAACTACATGATATGATTCAAAAATATATTTTTTAATTAGAGTTTTTTAAATCTTTAGTTTTTCTGAGTGGATAATTTTGTCATTATTGAAATGAATATATTTATGATTCAATATCAAATTCACTACAATATAATGTAAATATTATCGCATCATTTGCATTTATTTATTATTTAACTAATATTTATAATATTTATTGCAACTATTATAAAAACAGATAAAGCACTCATGCCAATAATATTTTTCAAAAGTTCAATTGTTGATCTTATTAATTGACTTGATATTAATAATCTTCATAATCGAATATATACCCCTAAATTATAGTGGTCACGGTTTTTGTTTTCACTTTCTTTCTATTTCTTTGAAATATGGCTTATCTCCCATTATTTCAGTAAATGTTTCTAAGATTGGGCTTTTTCTGTTCATTTTTATGATTCAATTTTTTATCTAGCTTTCAATGTCTCATGGATTTGCTGGTTGACACCTTTAATCAAGGGTATTGTTCTCCAGTTTTTGTTTTGTTCATTCAATAACTAGTGATATGATATTCATCTGCATACTGCCAAAATAAGTTACCACAAATATACTCAAGCAATACCAAATAAGTTGTTCATAATATTGGCATTTATATCCATTTTTATTCATGGAAATAGTGCAAACCATTTATCAAATATGATCTGTATAAACATTTAAAAATATTATTGGCAAGAGTGATTTCTCTGTTTTTATAATATTTGCAAGAAATATTATTATATTTGAATTGAATTTGCAATATCTTAACCCTCATTTTGAAATATTAATTTATTTCGCTGTGAGTCTAGAACTGGTATAGATGGTTCAGACTCGAGAAAAAGCTCGCTTCCCATAAGTCTGCTGCTATTTCAAAATTTTTTTGTGACTGAATTATCTATAGAAATGTTTTAGTTAGTCATTACCCAAAGTTCTCAAGGAGAGAAGTATGATCGATTATGAAGAATGAAATCCAAAAATCTTGCAATAAACCTATAATATTGGTTGGAATTGCTCAAGAGTCGCAGCTTGATGTTATTTCTGGCGTTGAATTAAAAATGCTAGACGGCCCTGAAGCGAATAAGTTATTAGATAAAGCCTTCATCATAAGTATTTTATTTTTATCGGAACCATAATCTTGCCAATTTTACCATAATTATGCTTATTCTATTTTTAGTGGCA
The DNA here is from genome assembly GCF_014356525.2 of Nilaparvata lugens. Taxonomy (NCBI): domain Eukaryota; kingdom Metazoa; phylum Arthropoda; class Insecta; order Hemiptera; family Delphacidae; genus Nilaparvata; species Nilaparvata lugens. The sequence continues at coordinate 52,727,621 of NC_052518.1, forward strand.
TTAACGCTAATCAATGAAATATTTCTCACCTACATAATTTATTATTTATCTTTATTCTACCTATATGAATGTGAATATATTGGAATATATGGTAGGGGATTTCAGATCAAAGTTTTTTGTCTTTACCAATATATTTATTAAAAGTGTAAAACCTATCTGGTTGGGGGCATGGAACGGTCAAGAGAGAACAATACCCCTCCTTCAACGCTGGTTGAAAGTGAAACAATAACTGTCAACCCATGTCAATGCTCAACCAATATCAAACAATAGATCTCTTAATGCCCCCATCCAAATAGGTTTAGCAGCATAAAATATTTTTTCAAAACCTACTCCAAAATCCACCACTCTGGTCCGCAACTTACAACTCGACATAATATGTATCGTTTAAAAAATATCAATTAGCTCAAGGAAATTAGTTTCTTTGATAATATTAGAATAGGCTGAAAATTGTGATCTATAATGATGGAATTCAACTATTTTTCTAAATTTAATAAGAATGACTTGAAAATTCTGTTTTTAAACAATATGTACATATGATATGAGTTACAAAAATGAATGTGTAATTTTTAATTACAACCTGATATGAGTTACAAAATCGTTATATTATACTAAAATTATTTGTTGCGTGAAACACACCATTTATTGCAGGGTTTGGTTTTTACCACACGACAAACATAATATCCTTTGATTAGCAATTCGATTAACATCAATAAAAACTGGTTTATGCCTTCTCGGTTTAGATCTTTGTCGCATCTTGATAAGATCTGCAAAAACTCCATGTTACACCAAGAGCTACAGAGTATAGACTGTCCAATAGTTGGAAATTATAACTTTGATGAACCTTTATAGAACACGGAAATGGGAATCCCGCAGAAAAAGTCTAAGTGTGGAATAACGTCACTAAACTTAACAGGATGGGGGCATACGCTTCATTGCACAAGGGTCGAAAATGTGCTAAATCTACCTGCCAAAGGGTCTCTCAGTTGTATTGTTCTAGCTTGACCGTCCCATGCCCCCATTGAGATAGGTTTTACCCTATAAAAAACTTGTACCACCCGATTCCTTGTCCTTTTGACTCTGAATATTTATTTATTGAATCAAATTCGATAAAATCATTACCTAGTGACGCTTTTATGCCTAGTTATTCTTGAATATTTCAGCTATTTTCGTGGTCTTCAATCAGTAATGTGATAGTGATCATACATTCATGGATGTAATGAAAATTTCTGGTAGTTGACTGACTTTTCTCTGGACGTGAAGGACCTATTTTTTGTACATTGTTTCAAACGTGAAGACAATGTTTTATTTGGGCATTTCCGCTATATTTATTACAATATGAATTTACAATAATTTCACATATATTTCTATTATTTCACTATAATTAATCATCATTTCACTTTATTCACCATATCAATTTTTGGAGTTATAACAGTCATGTGTAATGATACTCATTGTATTAAGTAGTGTTGAATGATTTATGCCAGTTTATAATAATGATTAATAATAATTTTCGTAGAAGTACAATGATAGAAAAAAATCACCTCAATAATATGTCCACTTGTAATTTCTGATGATTCATAGTCTAATCATAACAAATTATTGTATTATTTCATTTTTTATGGAAAAAATATTAAATCATGACTCATGCTCTTTTTGGAAGAAGCCTTCCAAAATCAATTGATGACATAAGGCCTATATTTTAATCGTGAAAATAAAATAAATATACTATGAAATTATAAATTTATTTTTTTACTGTTTAGAGTCAATAGATTTAAAATAATTCACATATAACCGGTAATTTAGTTATAATTCAGCAGTTAATGTTTTAGTTCCAAAGATATTTGTACTTTGAGTACTACGTCTGGTACACCTTTTTTAAAATTGTTGGTACTATTGTTCATGATGGTGTTTTGTTCAGCTTAACTCTACCTATTTTCTTACGTCCGGCATCACAAGTAAATGCTTTTCTGTTAGTTACTAGTAAAATAAAGTTTATTTTCTGTAACGTTTTTTTTAGTAAGTTATTATGAAAATTCCAATTGACCTGTACCCCATATATCTGTATTTCAAGTGGCAAAACAACATTGATTACCTCGATAACGTGAAAAATTTGAACATATCGTTTAGGCCACTGACAAATCACATTGTAGTACATAAGAAATACTCATATTAAAGTATAATCCCAGGGATATTTTCTTTTCCAATCAATGTTTGAATTGAAAGTATATTATGATCTTACATTTTTATTGCATCAGATTGCGGCTCCCTGGAATAATAATAATAATAATCATAATAATAATAGTATCAATTCAATGATAGAAAATTGGGATTTCAGGGTGTAGGAAATGGCAAAGAACTTTGCTGGCATAATTATCGAAGCCATTGCTCTCTCATTTATTAGTAATATTATTTACTACATTCAAGATAGTTGAACAAAATACATTAATATAATTCATAAGAAATTCAAAATATCATCCAAAAATCTATGAAGATGAACCAAAGCCTAGCCTAAATAAGAGTATTGATATGTACTGTATTTCATCAAGACATTGATATGTATCTTCAAGCTTTAAGTTCTCGCTCCGTCCCTGTATAGCGTTAAATGTCAGGATTTTCTAAAAATATGTCTTGTCTCTTACAGTAAGTAAAACCAAATCTATTCTTCTCATTTTTCAAGCGTTAATCAACTTGAAATATTGAATAGTTATGAAAATGAAGAAATGTGATGATCCCAAGTACACGAGATGAAGCATCTGAAATTCTATAGCGGTAGCAGATATATGAATATAGGCTATCAGTTTTCACTTGTCTATTATGCAATAAATTAATTGTAACAGCAAAATCATATCAATTTGCAAGAAGTATTATTCTTGTTAAGCAAGGGCACAGAAGACTAGGATAGTACCAAGTTTATTTTATCAACCAAGTAGCCTACTAAGATTTTTTTTGTGTGTCATTCGGGTTATGGATAATACTGTTTAAAATCGAGCTTTCTTAGAAATGGCAAGATCAATTTCCATCGCGATTCAACCTTCAATTATCTGAGAAAATAGTTGAAAACTCACCACATCAGTGCATGTATTGAAATAAATTTAGGCTATATTGCCTAGTAAGTAGTGCTCAGTAACCGCCGTACTGCTTGAGTATAAAGCCCAGAAAACAACTTCCGCACATTTCAGAATAATATTACTCGACTTATTGTGCTGTTTGATTCTTTCTGGATTCTCCTATTATAAGCAATCATTTTTCGACCTTTCAATTTGATTTTCTGGGTCTGCAATAGACGTCTTTGAGTTTTGTACTCTGTAGATGAAATCTATCTACAAGGGGACCTTGTTTTATAAAATTATACACCTTCGACAACTGCATTTAAAGTAAATGTCAAAAGCACCTTGTTTCTGTACGTTTCAAGGTGGTATCCCGACTTTTATTTACATTTCCAACTAACTGCTTTAAAGAAATTTTGTGTGCGCTTCTTTAAATATTAGTTAGTAGAAGTTGAGATGAATGATGATAGTGTAGATTCACAGTCACTCTGAGATTAAAGAGGACAGTGATAGTGTACATTATACGTTTAAGGTTGAGTTAGGTTAGGCTATTTTGCGGAACGGAGCAAGAGACCAAGGACGGACATGGACAAGCAGTCCGAGCTAAGGATCCTGTACAGATACACTTAGCACAATCTTAGAAACTAAACAATAATTGTCGATCCCTTATCAACTAAATTCGAAAGTAGTTTTTATGAAGGCTTAGGAGCATAGTATGTGATAATGATGAGGCCTTAACTCACCCAAATTCTCAAGTTTTCTACTCCAGGCTGATCAGAAAAACATATATTTCAGACATATTTTAAGTTATTCTTAACGATCTATAAGATAATAGTGAGTTCTAAGTGCGACATTGGCTGTAGCTGAGCGCTTAGCGCTTCAAGTGGCTGAAAGAGCTTTTGGCTGTAAGCCTCTTCTCACCCGCTGTTCTCTCCAGATCCGCCATCTTGATTTGGTCGGATGCCACTGGACCAATGCACACCAACGGGTCCTTGAAGTAGGAGCACACCTAAACATTGCAAAAATATATATTAGGCCAATGATAATAATGTATGGATGGAGGAAATACTGGATTAAAATATTGCCACGATAAATAGCATAATATTAAATTGAAAAAAACTCAAATTAACATGCTATGAAATCACAAATATTGACAACAGAGAAAGAAATCGATGAACACTACCTACCAATAATATCTATTCCAACAGGAATCATTGCCGGTTGGGATCCTAATCCTTACAAAAGACAGTTTCTGTCTATATGTAAGCCTATTCGTCAGTCTTGTGTTGTAGTCATCAGTCGCCATTTTCAACACAGCAGCAGGTGGGTTTCAAACTACCGGGAAATGATTGTGAAACTACCGTCTGTTAGTGCAGGGACACACGATCCGGCGAAATCGCCGTCCGGCGTTTTCGCCGGACGAAGCTTCGCCGTCCGGTTGCAAGAAGTACACAGGAAGGCATGGGGCAGAACACACGATCCGGCGACATCGCCGTCCGGCGAAAACGCCGGTCCGGCGAGAAATTGATCCGGCGATATCGCCGGGTATTCTCTACTTCGCCGTCCGGTTTTGCCGCCGGAAAGCAGTAGCAGGGCATTGTACTATATGTGCAGGGACACACGATCCGGCGAAAACGCCGGACGGCGCTGTCCCCACCCATGCCACTTCTTTATTTATTAACATTTGTAACGTTACAAATGGGTAGGGTAGGTTACAAGGGTAGGTTACAAGGGTAGGGTTGTAAGTAGGGATGGGTATCGATACATCGATGTTCAGGTATAGCAATCTATCTCATATTCTAGGTACACCTGACAACAATTCTCCTTGTATTATGAAAAAGACCTAATTTTCAGCTTCAAGCATCATCACCAACTACATTGTCCTCACATTGATATTTTGCACAACGACATAAGTTCTTGAGATTATGTTCTATTAGAATTACCAGTAAGATACACTTCATTTCAGTATTTAAAGTGAAATTCAAGCTGGAAATTCAATCACAATAGTACAAAGATTTGCTTTAACTTTGGTCTTCACTTCTTTCTTTTTTGCTAAATTTCAAAATGAGAATAATTGGATGGAAGATAATATAATGTGACAGTTTGTCATATTCTACGATTATTGTCAGCAACCGTCCAATTTTTCAAGGATGATAATTTCTATAGTTATTCAAAGAATTTAGTATAATTCCTATGTGAAACGTTCTACAAATGAATATGATTATAATAAATCAAGTGATGAATGATAATAGGTAGACCTGTAGTTTTAATTGGATTCCAAACCACCAGCAAAGTTGATGCATACCTTTCGAGGGGCTTGTCGATGACGTCTCTGAAACTGACAGCAAAGTCCTTTGTGGATGTCGCACTCTGAACTCATGCTGCATTCTTCATCTGTCAAACACAATTGTCTGTCTCAGAAAATTATCACAAATAAATATAATCAGTACTAAAACAGTGTATGTCGTGGTCTACTGTTATTGATAAATAAATGTGTATTGAATTTGATCGTCTTGGAGATTATTATTAATCATAAAGTAATCAATCAATTCAAACAGGAAAGTGGTCAGTTTATTTGGATGTATTTCATAAGTGCGATATCTCAATATGGTGCAAGTATTTCAAAGTTTCGTTATTTGTGTTTATTATCTACGAGGGCTATTTAAAAAGTAATAAACGTTTTGAAATATAATAAAAAGATTGAATGGGACATTAATTGTAATGTATACAAGCTCCTCGTCGTCACCAAAGCGCTGTGTTGCTAACTAAGCCTTCATTATCGGCAAGTGAAATTCACTTGGAACAAGATCTGTACTAATTGTGAAGCGGCGATTTTCCCGAATTTTCTGACCAACTACTACTCCTCGTCATGAATGCTAGTGCCGCCATCTTTGAACTCTACAATCTCCAGACCGAACTTTCATTCATAATGTCGTTTCCATACACTTCACACAATTGACCATACATTTTAATCGATTCTAGGTTTTTGGCTAACAAAAACCCTTTCAATTGCAGCACACATTTTGAACTTGAATTTTGCAACAATGTGCAGCGCAACGTCACCTTTGCTACAGCTGGAAAGCCATTGGATAGGAAAACGCATCTGTACTTGAAAGTAATTAATTTTGGCATGCCTATAGCGGCAAAGAATACATACAGAATGGAAAGTCGGCTAGTATCCTTGCACAAAAATCCGTTATCTTGTAAGAAAGTTCAGCATTGTAATAGTATAGATGGGAAGTTCGGATCACTTTACTGATCCGGGTCAATCGGTCTCGTTCACTGCCACGAGCCAATCAAAAGACCTGGATTTTAATTCTAACAAGATGGCGCAGTCATGTGACGTGGTCTTGGTGCATTCATGATTTTGACATGTAAAAAGCATTGGTTGCATATGCGTTTGATTGATACTTTCCATTCTGTATGTATTCTGTGATAGCGGCGTCAGATGGAAACGTTTTTTTATTTGTGAATAGCCCTCGTAAAATTATCAATATATTTCAAATAATATCAACATAATAGGGATATTCACAATGTTGTTTTAGCCAGCTATTTGTTAACTCTAGATTGTGAACGCCCCATCTAAAACCAACTGCCATAAGCTAACTGCAATAGCGCTCCAATCGGATAATTTGTGTAACTCAAAGTTTATAACCTCTCTTTTGCTACCAAATATGACCAAAACAGATATCGCCGCCGTTTTAACAGAGTTAGCTAGAGTTAGTGGACCTGCGCTATCTGCTATCTCATCTGCTATTTTTTTTCTAATGTACTACTATAGCATTGAGTTAACACAGACTTAGCAAATAACAGGAGTTAGCAAATAGCTTGACTTAGCCAGCTAACTCCAACATTGTGAATACCACTATTGTCATTTAAAAGCCAAAACCAAACCTACCTAACCTTTCCTTTTACATTTAAAACCTAATTGAACAGAACCTTTTAGATTATGTTCATACACTAGAAAAATTGAAATCTTGCAGTATTGAGGCACTTCCGTTTATGTTATTACCATTGTTGAGGCCATTTGAATTGTATTCATTCGTGCATTGACTGCTAGATGGCAGGAGAGCTTCTATAATTTTATAATATCTATTACTCATCAATTTATCGTTCCAGGCACTGGAAAGTTTGCGAGTCAGTGTGGATTCAGCTTTCGTACAGCTAAGTACTCACTCTCGAGGCTTTAAGATTCAGGAAATTCGTCCTGAATCTGCCTAAATATTCGTGTCATTTAATATCATAGGAAATTCGGCCTATACATTATTTATTCGTGTACATAAATATTGTATTTTCGTTCTACGTGAAAAGTTATTCACGTTTCGTATTAGTGAAAAGTGAATGCCAGAACTCAGTTTTTAGTTTTGTTTTTATCAATAGTCAAGTCATAGTGTTATATATATCCAGACAGTAGACTTCATCTCAGAACGGGAAAACAGCAAGGGACCAACTTTAATAGTCGCACTTTCGGTTTGCATAATTTCACCTATCTTTTCCTCTCATCTATCCTATCCAACTGTCCACCTTTTACCTCAAATAGAAGTAGGCAAACAATTCGATTCGCGACATGTTGGATTTGGGATTTGGTGAGTACCATTTCTATGTTCTTTGTATGTGGTTTTCCTGAATGGATATATTATTCAACTCAAAGATTTGATTCGTTTTATACAGTCCACTTCAGATCATTTGAAACTTGGTATTTTCATTCGAAAATATACACCTTTCAGGCAACCAGGAACTCAATCCCATTATTGTCCTCAAAGCACACTGATCAGTACAATTTAGAAAGCAATATACATGAAAAATAAAAAAGTATGAGAGTAATACTATTGAGTTTGATAAAAAAAACTGAAAACAAAATACAGAACAATAGAAATCCTTGCATAGGCCTACATGAAGCTTATAATAGTGGATATACATGAAAAATACATGAAAGCTTGGTTTCCATTTTCTATCATGGCAATTTGCAATATCATAATTACAAGACCAGCTGTGCCGGCAGGTTGAGCGGTTTTTACAACTTATTTTGGCCTATTGTTTCCATTTCGGTGCAAACTGCATGAACGTGAGTGCAATGACATTGTAGACGATTCTCATTTGTTTGGTGTTGACTGATGAATAAAATTTCCTAAAAACATCGTTCTTGGCAAATTTCTCTATATATCACTGGTCTTCCACAATTTTGGAATGAACGTTTAAAATGGCTGCCATTTTGAATTTTCGAATTGGTCAAAGATGATTATTTTTTGTACAGTTCATCTCTCTTATTTGAAAATACCTACACAGGGGTGCCCATCCTCCCAATTGTCCATGTCGCAAAATTCTTAAAATTTCGTATCCATTTAGGTACTTAAAAACTGTATATTGAAAAATCCCCCCATTTTCCCTAGTTTTCCCCAAAAATCCCCCCCAAAATTCAGCCTCATGTCACAACTTGCGACATCAAAACATGCTGTGGGCACCCCTGTACCTACCGATTTTTATAGTGATCGGTTGGAAAACTTTGAAGATAGAAATTATTTTGTAAAAAATACCAAATGGCAAATATATCTTGAACGAAGCGTTTTAGGGGGAAAAATTACTCTATATTTTCTCTTTATTTTGACCCATAGAACCTATTCCCGAAGTTTGGCACTTTAATTTTGGGACACTCTGTATGGAGCGCTCTAAGCATAGATGCCTCAAATGTGCATAACTTTAAATAATAATAATTGTAGCTTGCTCTACAATATCTCAAGTGCTGGCAGTGTTAAATTTTTGAATAATACACCATCAATTGAGATATGAACCCCTATGACCGATGTACAGTAAGAGGTCAATAGGATTATCCTATAGACTGAATAATATTTTTAAAATTACAATATATAATTGAAAACAAGTCCTTGAAAACAAATAAGCATTTATGAGAAGTGAGTTGTTTGTTCATTCCTTATTTCTCTGCAGTTCAGGTAGAGAGTTGAATGAGTGATGGTCATTTGGATAGTAGCTCTCCTATTATAAGGTTGATTCCTCCTGTCAACTCGTTAGTGATAAGAGGTCAGGGGTAAAACAGTATATGGACATGAGTGTTGATACTCTCTCGCAGCCATCAAGCAACCAGTTTCTGGAAAATACCACAAGACTTAATTACTTGATACCAGCATCCTCCCAACTACACCCTTACCCTAATCCCGGTTTTTACAGTGGCTTTATTCAGTTCCCAACTTATTATCCTCATACCATGTACCTAATACCACACCATACCACAAACTCTAAACCCCAAGCCATAAACCTTAACCCCCTGAAAACCAACCTCAAAACACTATCCCTAAACACCAACCCTACAACACTACCCCTAAACACCAACCCCACAACACCACCACTCAACCCCAAACATCACTGTTCCTTTACTAACCTACTTAAGCTGGGACGACCCACTCGGTATTATGCAGTGGTCTGAATCCTCTCCTCCTACACCCTTGTACTTTCAAGCAGGGGTTTTTAAGAATTATCAACTTATTTCCCTACCCTCATATAAACAAAGACTCTGCTGTGTCTAAAAAAGGAGTGTTTTTGTGTACAATTCTACTTTTTCTCCATCTACTTCTCTTTTTTGGAGATAACAGCTGAAGAGGAGCAGTTTTGGGTAGTTGGAAGTTAGTAAGAGTTGAACTCCCCCTGTGGCAGGAGTCTTGCTTGTGAACCTATGATGGAGTTGGTGGCTGAAATCGAATCCTGAAGATCAGTCAGCCTAATTCCTCCCGTGGAATTAGGAGTTATTTAGAGCTGAACCTCTCCTGTGATAGGAATAGCTTTTTGAACACAGTGTTTGTGATGTTCATAATGGTTGAGGTGGTATGGCAGATGGTCAAGATGCCTTTCTTGGCACTAGTGTGCATGAAGAGTGGAGCTGTTTGCATTTTGGGCATTAGGCAACTTTTGGTGAACATACCTTACCTTGCTCAGCTGAAATTCCTATACCTTTGAACCCAATACCCCCACACCCAATACCTCATACTCTCTACCCCTCCACACCTATAGGCTAGGGAGTGACCATGGCTTCCAAGCAGTGGCATTTTCCGGCCTTTTCCTAATTCCTCCCAAACGACCTTTACACCTGTGGGCAAGTGAATGAGCACAGCAGCCAAGCAGTGGCCATTTTCCCCATCTCCAATTAAAACGTTTTGTCTGGGGAGGTATAAGGGTGCCCGCCAGCATATTTTTGAACCGGGTATTGAGAATGATAGAAGAATTGCCTGCCTACTCAACCTTCACCTCCTTTTACAATCATATGCTTTATGAGTCGAGCAGGCTGGAAGCAACAGCCAGGAAGTCACTACCATGGTTAGTGAAGCCTAAACTGACACTATTATTTTTTCTCAAGTGATATTGAACATTTTTATCATCTTATCACATCTTCAAGACTTTGAACAGTAGAGTTTGATTTGGATAATTAAAAAAAATCAAGTTGGATTCAAAATAGTGAATTCAAGATGTCAGACCAAAATTTTGAATTCACAGAAAATTACTTCCTGTAATTCCAATCAAACCTATTGCCAAATCCTAGTACCATACCATATTAAGCTGTTTCCATAATATAATATAATTCATACCAACTCTGTTCAGTGTTCAATGAGTATTTTAATAAAGATCAATGACTTACTGTAGAGTTTCCTGCTTGTAATGGCCGGTTGGCAAGTACGACCTTCTCCAGTGTCAGTGCAAACCAGACCGGTCTCACAATCATTGTCCCTTCTGCAAAGCTCTCCCTGGCGCAGACCATACAGCGGCAGGCATGTACCAGAAACTGTTAAAAGTAAATAATAATGAAACAACAGCCAAATAATGTTGGTAGGGGATGTTCTTTTAGTAGTGCTTTTGAACGATAATTGTCTCATACAGACTAAGTTTCGTAGAAACAAGTAGTTCTATAAATGGCAGTCTCACAGAAGCAAGTTTTCACTCAGACAGGTAGTCTCACTGGAACAAGTAGAGTCTTGTAGGAATAAGTTGGCATGGCGTGTTGCCTACATCTGAGCATGAAAACATTCCGTTATTTGTTCTTGTAAATTGAATGTCTGCTGTTTTTTAATCATACAGGTATATATGATTATGATTATAGGTTTATCATATAAGATAGGAATAGGTTACCTATTAGAATTAGATAGAAGATAGATAGAATTATGATGATAGCTTAAATAAATAAATTGAGTTCTATGTAAATGTAATGTTTTTCTACCAAACTCCAAAAAAAAATATTTCAATATATCTTATAAGTATATATTTGACCTTTAATCCAAAAGAATAATATGAATATCAAATAGAATATATAAAAGCCCAAGAGCCTACCACTGACCTATTCATCACCTTTTCTTAAAAACCACATGGTCAAAACAGGTTTTTAAATTTGGTGTAAATGTTCAGTTGACTCCTTGGACATGTGCTAAGGAATGTTTTTTAAATTATAGGCTACCAAAAATATGTCTAAAATAGGCATATTACGAATTCCTAGCCAAAGGTTGAAATATGGATTTTTTGTTCAGTTGAGTGTCTGTAATGTAAAAATACATTTGGACTCCAGACTGTAATGTAGTCTAATGTAGTATTTACTGTAATGTAGTCTTTGGAACCTAATCCAATTCATTTGCAAATTCGCACTTTATCATAAAATACGAATTAAACAAGTTTAATACGCTCTTCTAATTATGTTACAAAAAAGAATCTTTTCTAGTTTGAAGTCCCCACAATTGTCACCTACTTTTGGTGTGTCTTCTTATGAGTATTAAAAATGAAGAAAATACCTGATCCATTTCCATAATTGAAAATATTACACATTACTCACTATACACTTCATTATTAAAACACAATTATTCACTCTCCACACTCCATTCTTCTACCGAAAAAAAACAAATTAAAACTGAAAGAACTTGATAGCTCAAAAAGATGCCCCAGAATACCAATTTTCAAAGAATTAATTATTATGACTTTATTTCATAAACATCCAGATATCTCCATAGCAACCAATACTCACCTGAAAACTTATCATTAGCTCATTGTCCTTCTCAAGCTGGATAGCAGAAGTATCATTCACTTTCAAGGATGCTCTTTCCCCACCGTTGTCATTAATTTGCAGCTCTTTAATCCTCCTATCAAATTTATCATCCATATTTTTGAGTTTAATTCGCAAAATCTCATTGTTTTCGTGAAGTTTCCTTTTAACTTTATGTTCCCAAGTAGTATGCTGGTTAGGCAAACCAATACCTGTGTTCTTTACAAGAACCAAGAGTTTTTCCCTATACTAAAATCCCATTCATCACCTGGTTGCAATCCTTGTCGCAATCCAGCTTGGCAGTCTCTTCAGACTGATTAGTCCTCATGACCTACAAGAGTTCCACTCCTGGCCCTCTTTGAAGGTGACCCAAATTTGTGCCTGGAGTTTCTCCCATCTCTTGTCTCTTGGCTTTTTCCTTTTTGCCCCTCCGAAACTCTGCAGGGTCAAAAGCCTCACCTCTCCCAAGAAGTTTTGCCTGAATGGCCGCCCTTCTCTCTAAACTGATTACTTCCTAATGGATTACACACAATTATCACAACTAATATAAGTAAATGTTTAAAAATAACTGTCACCAAGAATTATAAACTGTATAAGAGTAACTACAAGAGTCTACAAAAGTCTTTTATCACTTTAGTCTGTCACAATCACTTTAGTCTGATTTAGAGGACATTGAAGGAGCCTACATGTGAGCAAAAAGCACTTACCAAGCCTACAAAAGTTTTTTGCCGGCGTCCCCTGGAAACGTCACTTATATATTGACAGCTAATCCTTCTACCACCGGACTTTCAAATGCACAACGGAACATCAGGCCCATTTTTGACAATAGTAAGATTTAATGTTGAAGGCTTATCTAGATCTAAAGAGGATATTTTATCATTAACATGCAGTGAACAGAAAATAGATGTACTGTGCCTACAAGAAACACACAGGGACGAAAACAGTGCCCAACCTCGAATTCAGGGAATGACTCTAGTTGCTGAGATTCCACACAAAACCTACAGCAGCACTATGTTAACCAGAAGTGATATCACCACTACATCCACTGAGACAAAACAACATAGAATTCATCACTGCAGAGCTCAGCAACTGCACTGTGTCATCCATCTACAAACCACCCAACAGGGACCTCCCTTTTGCACCAACAAACAACTTTCATGCTCAAAAGATCCAGTTTGTGGTTGGAGATTTCAACTGCCACTCCACCTTTTGGGGATACGACAACACAGACTCAAATGGACACAAAAATGGAAGAGTGGGCTGAGACAAACAACCTATCTCTATTGCACGACCATAAACTTCCACACTCCTTCAACAGTCATGCCTGGGGGCGTGGCTACAATCCAGACCTGTGTATTGCCATGAGTAGAGTCTCAGCTGAGTGCAAAAGAGTTCTCTATTATCCCGTCCCAAGGAGCCAGCATCGACCCATTGGTATCATGGTTTACTCGGCTGTGAAGACACATGTTATACCTTATAGAAGGCACTTCAATTCCAGAAAGGCTCGCTGGAATGCTTTCTCCAAAGACCTGGACCAGGCTGTGGCTGTATAAATCCCACCAACCCCACAGAACTATGATAGTTTTGTGGGGTCGCTACAATTGGCTAAGTCGGAACTCGCTGACTCAATGTTAAATCTGCCGTATGAAACTTAACTGCGCTGATCGGAATTGACTAACTGTGGAAGTGGCTGTTTCTGCATCGACCGGAGTTCGTTGACTGAGAATTCACTGACTCTCCCTCTTTTCAACAGCAGTCGACAGAAATGGCTAAGTCTGGAACTGGCTAACTGAGGATCCACTGATTACTACGTCATCGTCTGCTTCGTCTGCTACTCATTCCCTCGCACTCGGTCCTGTTCACTCTTTCACACTGGGACGGATAACAGATTGTGGCACACTGAGCTCGTATATTTTTTGGTAGCTTATTTCGGTATATAAATGATTGGATCTTATGTAAAACTTGCTGATAAATCCAATAAAACTAGTAAGAGGTTAGTAACTTTGATGGTTATTGAAATAACAGGCATAATATTATGCCGAAAACCATTATTTTCTCCCGTTAAGAGTTGTTCAACTTGATTATTTGATTGTTGAACCAAGTATTTGAATTGGATGAAACTTAAATAATGAATATAACATTTTCAATCACCCAATAATAGTTTGAAATGCTGCAATACTTCCATACCTCAGGAATCAGGATTGGAAGGAGGCAAAAAAGAAAAAAATACTATCAATTTTGAAGAATCAGTGTTTTGATTAAGCCTCGTTTATACTATTTAACTGTTATAAAACAATTTTATATCACAAAAGTTACAAAAAATTATATAACTTTGTTATAAAATAAAAAATAAACATTCTCAAACAAATAATATAATATTGTCATATAACATTGCTGACTCAGAGTCTCAGTCAAGATGGATTATGGACTCAATGTAGTCTCTCATAAGAGTATCTAGTATACCCATATCCGTTCACAGTAGAATTTTTAGTATGGCATAATTTTCCGAAAATGAATTGCTACAAGAATAGAACTTTCCACTATGCATTCATGCAATCCAACACCTGAAAAGTGAATGTAGCCTATGCAATCATAAGGGGAAATTTGTTTGAAAATGATCTGTATATAACAGAGTTTTCAGCATTCAAAAATACAAACTAATCTAGTGAAGGTAGATTCCCTGCCTACTCCCCCCCACAAAAAAAACTCGTTACATCATAAAACACCAGACGATGCAAACTATAACACATTTGTGTAATTCAATACTAGTCCAGTCAACGAAAGATTATAGAAGGAAACGTTTGGAATACAATTTTTGACCCCACAACACTTTTAAGGATAGTAAGTAGGTAAACATTACAAAAGACCTCACTCCTACCCCCTGTGTTAAGTGGGTGGGGGTTATCTAAAAGTTCCATATTCTGGTTTTTTGCATATATCTTAAACAAATTCGTCTTTCGGAAATTTTTGTCAAATACAAAATTAAAGCTTACGAATTAGCCTACAAGTTTCATCCTTAACATTTTTCCATATATCTCATAGTTTTCTAGATATGAGCTCTTGAAGGAGTCACATTTTTAAGGAAACCCTTCCGGCTCAGATTTTTTCATCTTTTTGGCCTTATAACATTTCCACGATTGAATGAAAAAATCAGTGCCAATCATAAGCCTATAGAGCACCTTATTCTCTTCAATCTCATGAATCTTTTCATTATTTTACGCATCTCCCCACGATTGTTGCAGCTATTATAGTGTTGAGTGTAAAAACTTCAGTTCAACAACAATAGATCAATTGACAGGGAAATTTGGAGGAAATGTTTGGAACACAATTTTTGACTTCGCAGCTTTGTTTTGACTACTTAGAAGGTGAATATATCAAAAGTCCTCATCTATACCCCTTGTGCTTAAGGGATGAGGGTGGTTTGAAAGTTTGATTCTTTTATTCCTGGCTTACACGCATGTATCTTGAGAATAATGCATTTCAGCGACATGATTAAGTGAACAAAATTTAAGCTAGATATATTCTGTACAAGTTTTGTACAGTGGAGTTTTGTGATATCTCCTTTAATTTTTAGATATTCGCTTTTAAAAGTGTGAAATCCTTGAAAATACAGTTTCTCTTACAACTTTTTGCACTTTCAGGGCTTATGACTTAACAAAAATGCATTGAGAAAATGAGTTGTAGAGGATTCAATTCTCTTCAATTTGATGTATTATTTCAACATTCTCAATACAGCAATAATTGATCATTTATCAATGTAATTTGAACACAATATCTGGAACACAATTTTTGATTTTGCAGATACATTAAGACTAGTTAGGAGCTGAACATATTGAGAATCCTCATCCCTAAACCATGTGCTAAAGGTGAAGTACCGACAAGTTGACACTTGATGCTGTATTGACAATTTGACACTCAACACTGAAGCTGCTATAACAATTGATGGAAATCATAAAATGATTAAATAATCCATCAAATTAAAGAGAATTTTTTCTTTCCAATTTGATAAGACTTGACCTGTTGACGAAGGTCAATTGGAGGATGGAAAGATGCGGATTTATTTTACATGCTGAACTTAATATAATTAAAAATTCATTTATTGACATAAAACATTTTAAAATGAATGGCCAACGTCACAACAATTTTAAAATTACATAATTATTATAAGCTTCAGACAATAGAAAAAGGTTACATAGTATGATGATTAGTCTAATCAAAAGTTATATCAAAGAGTTATATCAAAATTTACCTTCTTATAATTATAATCGGCAACTTTATATAAACCTTCATCCTTAAAGATATTTTTACTGTGTTTTTGAAAACTATACCCTAAAGATCTTTAACAATTTTTATATAATTATAATCAGTCATATAATTTTGTAGCTGTTTAAAGCCACCACCCTTCTTCGAGATCTAAGATTCAGTTCTAAGGAATGATCCTGTGCCTAGTATTTATAACTCGCACTTTGCACTCGGCAGGGGGCTTCGCCCCCGGCACCACTGAAAATGTTTTTCTGGTTTATAATTCATTTTTGGTTGAAACCTTTTCTTTCGATAGAATTATCCAATAAAACGTTAGATAATTTCAACTCTTCTCTCATGAATTATACAAAAGTCATTGTTTCGAAGACGTAGTTGCCATGAAACTGAGAGACAAGGAAGAAGATAGGAAATGGTATTGAATAGAAAGAGATGGAGAAACAACAGCCAGCAGGTAGTGTGCCATCCAGGATAGGGTCGGTTGCACAAGAGCCTGTCAAACTTTAACCATGATTGAATGCTATGTGAAGAGAAGCATTCTTTTCAAAAACAAGACTTGTCGGACTGTGTCCCGGGGATTCCCGTATTCCCCCACTGAAAGAGATACGTTGAAACCTCCATTTAACAATTGAAACTACCCCAATTGAATTTTTGAGCTCCGTATGAACTAAAATAGCATCGACTCACTCAGTTTCAAGCGTTAGCTCATGTGTGGGTACTGCTTCGGTGATTATGTGCAGTGCAGTTAATCATGCCTTATATATGCTGTGTACCAGGCTTTAGAAGCAATTATGATAGATTATCTAAGGTATCAGTATTTTCGTTCCCCAAGGACTTAAATAGGACTGGAATATGGCTTCCAGCTATACACAAAAGTAATATTATGGATTGACTAAATCTATGTCAAGTCCGAAATAACATATTATAAAGGTCGAAAATTCGAAGGTTTAGCTGTTCAATCAAATGAAAATTCATGCAATTTAGCAACAACTATACAAACATTCATGGTATCCTCTCTGTTATGTTGTAGGCTTAACTCCTTGTAAAAATTTAACAGGAGATCAGTTATATGATCTCACTCTACAAATCTTAGAGTTGTTGACTGAATCAGGATGCAACGTTTTTAGTATAATTTCTGATAACAATCGTATTAACAGGTCAATGTTCAAAAAGTTATGTAGAGGAGCTCTGAAATCTAAGTTTGTCAATATATAAAGAGCTCTTAGTGATTTCATTTTATTCAGAATTTTATAATCTGAAAAAAGGCGAGAGCAAATTTAACTGTCCGACGACTGTATTTGGCGGAAATAAGCTGAAAACTAGAAAGTGAACCGAAAATACGAGGTGTTTGGGCCATTCTGTATCTATCATAAGGAAATTTTGCATTCAAAAATTGGTTCTGGACTTCTCTTATGCATCCAAACAATATTGAAAAATCAGAACTAGATTATTATTCCAAGTTGTCATCGGTCTGCCGATGAGTGAGCATCTCCTAGTTGAAAGCTTATCAGTTTTTAGATAGCCTGTAATAGTTTGTCGCTCCCGTGCTTGTTTATTGTGCTTTTGAATTCAGTTAGCCTAAGAGTTTTACAAGTAATACTACTTAGTGACAAATATGGCAGATAAATGTAAAAAATGTAATGATGTTACACAAGTGAAAGACAGTGTCAAGTGTACCTCCTGTAACAGTGCCTTCCACCCGACCTGTTTGGATAGAACTGACTCCAACGATCCAAATAAAAAATCATCCCTTCGAAAAAACTGGAAATGTGAACAATGCAATCAGAATGATCGTCAAGACAAAGCCTGTGACCAGTCACAAGACATTCTTGAAGTTATAATTGCATTCCGAAAAGAAAACAACGAGAAACTCGACGCTATGCAGGGCAATTTGAATAAGGTCAGTAACGATATTAGTGAACTAAAAATACAGTTCAAGGATGTAACTGCTAAGTGTGATAAAAACTCTGAAGAAATAGACAGATTAACTCTTGCTAATAATAAATTATCAACTGAAGTTGAAGATTTGAAATTAGAGGTAGCCAATCTCCAGCAACATACACGCAAAAACAATATTGTGATCTCGGGTATTCCTGTAACTAAAGGTGAAAATGTGTGTGCAATACTGCAGAGTTTGGCACTTCAACTCAATATTCCATTTGACAGATATGCTATTTCTGCCGCACACAGACTCCCTAATAGAAATAAAAACTTTCCTCCATCAATTGTTGTGAACTGTTGTTGATGTGTATTGTATCGAGGGTCGTGAAAGCAGAATGGCTGTACGCACGAAAGCAAACTAAAAATCTTTCTGCCAGAAATATTCATGTTAATTTCCCGGAAACTACAATATTTATTAATGAACACTTGTCTCCACATATGGGTGCCATCTTCAACCATGCAAGAGCTCTCTGCAAGGCTGGAAAACTAGCCAGCGTCTCAGTCAACGATTGCAGAATACTTGTTAAAAAACATCAAGCAGGACCGGTAATTCGTATAAATTCAATGGCCCAATTGAATGAATTAACATCACAGACTCTTACTGATGAAAATGCTGCATAGTTCAGCAAACTAGATTAAGGATCAGAAAATTACAATTACTTGCAAATACCGATACCACACTTATTCGTAATTAGTGTATTAATCTTAACTCACTTCTATTTAGTGTCAAGATACTATAATTTAATTTTCTTCAGCTATCTATTTTCTTCTAGTCTGTTCTTTATTCATTAATAAGTGAATACTTATAGATCATACTCCAGGAAACAATTACATAATGTAAAAGAAAAATTCATATTTGAGAACTTGTTATTATGACGTACAGTACTGGAATGGTAGGAATAGAAATTGCCTATTACCTAATGTTTGAGGGTTGAATATTACCATGCTTTAGCTTAAAGTAACAGATCTTACTGTCATTTTAACTAGTATGTAATTAGCTGGTGTATAGAAAATTATCAACTGATGATACTGTAATATACATATATTTTTAAAGTCTGAACATAAAAAAGAATAAATTACCAGTTTGATCTTTCGGAAATATATTCCAATCTATCCAACGATAAAATATTCTATAATCATAATAATATTATCCATCATTATTATCGTTCACACAAGTTCTTACTATAAATTCAAAATTACTAGCACACCGCAATAATTTCTTGAAACGAGAATGTATAATACAGTATAATCTTACTTTATCCATATTCTCTATCTACTAAGTAGGTATCTACTTAGATTACCTACATATTTAAATAAAATTTATCTTTACTAAACTTATAGATGTAAATAATTCAAATGATATCATTTAGGCCTACACTCTTATATTACCAGTGTGACACTAACACAAATGATAAACTTCATTTTTAATTTTTAATGCCTCGTGTCATATCGTAGTTGGCTGGTTATAAGTTGCCTAGGCAAAGAACGCTGGCTTTAACGCTAGTGATGTTTGTTGAAGCAGCCCTACCGTTATCATTATTACAGGTACCTGTAGAATTATCTAATCTATTATTGCACCCGAATTCTTCTTTGTTTTTCTTTCTGCTTATTCATTGAATCATTCAACTATAAAGAATAACTCGATTTACCATTCATGTATAAACAAATGTATCACATAGCTGAATAAAGCATTGTAAATTTAGATTTTTAAAATACAAAATTTCAATAAGACATTTAACCCTCCTATTCAAACCGGTTGTATAAAATTCTGCAAGGTTTCAAACATGATTTGATGTTTTATTTTGAAATAAATTAATCATTTGCATTCTATTCCTCGTACTCCCATTACTATGTGGGTTATTTTATTCTTATTATTTTTATTCTCTTTTTCGTCTTAGAAATTTTTCCTTTGATTAGGGTATTGCAATCACTGGCTATATGTTATGAGTGTGTAGGCCTACTTAAGGCCTACATCACGATTGTAAGTGAGCATTTTATATTTTATTGTTCAATCGTGTATGCACATGCGAGCGGCAAACGATTTTACTTATTTTTTCTTTTCGTCTTAATGGATGATTTCGTTGATAATTTAGTTGATATGAGAGACGTGTATACTAGCATTTTTGAAGATTTTAGTTTGTTTAATTTTTTTACTGGGGAGCAGGGTGAGATTGGGAGCATTAGTTTTTTAAGCTTGAATATAAGAAGCTATAATAAACATATAGATGAATTGATAGTGATTCTGAACAGTTACAATAAAAAATTTGATATTATAGTTCTTACTGAAACGTGGACTGATGATAGCTGCGTGACAGTGAATATGGAAGGATATGATGTATTTTTAAATAAGAATAGTCGAAATCAGAACGATGGAGTGATAGTCTATGTTAATAAATGTTTTGCTGTGTGCCAGGGGGATGTAAGTCTTGATGGTGCGTCATGTGTGAAAATGGACCTTTCTCTCAATGCTGAACGTTTCTGTTTGTTAGCAATCTACAGAAGCCCCTCTGCTGACATAGAACCTTTTATTAATAATCTTGAGACTTACATCATTAACAGGAATCGAGACTGTACACATTTTATAATGGGTGATATTAATTGTTGTATTTTGCCTCGTGAAATACCTAATCACACGGCGGAGCGGTACTTGGATGTTCTCTATGCTGCTGGCTTTGTCAGTTGCATAAACGTACCTACCAGGATTACTGACACGACGGCCGCCTGCCTTGATCATGTTTTCACAGATGTAAAGAATACTAATGCTATAAGGTCAGCCGTAATCAGATGCAGCATGACTGATCATGATTTTACCGTATGCCAAATTCAAATGTTAAATAATAAAAAACAGTCTCAATTTAATCAAAATCGACGGGTTACAGTTTTAGATGAAGATCTAGTTTCTCAGCTCATTGCTAATTGTGATTGGTCCGATGTAACAAGTACACCAGATGTGAACTCCAGTTGCGAAATTTTTATTAACAAACTCAAGCAAATTATTTTTCAGGCCACAGAAACTAAAATTATTTCATCTAAAAACTTCAAAATTAAACCGTGGATCTCTAGTGGTTTACTGAAATGCATCCGTCAGAGAGATAAATTAAGCAAAAAATTAAAACAACAGCCTTTCAATGCTACTTTAAGAGAACAATTCAAAAAGTACAGAAATCACCTCACTAAGTTATTAAAGACAGCCAAAGAGACTTATTTTCGAAATAAAGTAGCTAATGCTGGCAGTGATAGCAAAAAACTTTGGAGTAGTATTAAAGAAATCACTGGATTAGGTAAAAATGCCGACAGATTCCCTATTCAACATTTTTTAAACAATAGAGGTAATGATAATTTGGAACCTGGTGAAATAGTAAATGTTGCTAATAATTTCAACAATTATTATGTAAATGTAGGTGCTAATCTTGCTGGGGCCATACCCAATATTGCTGAAGGACCAGTAAATGATGCGGATTTCAGTGTGGATTCGCATTTTGAACTGTTGCCTGTTTGTGATGTTGAATTAATAAGAATTATAGGTGATCTTAAAGGAGGATCTGCGCCGGGCATTGATAAAATTCCAGCTTCGTTAATTAAGAAAAATATTAATTCTTTGAAAATACCATTACTTCATATCATTAATTGTAGCTTTTTGCAAGGAGTCTTCCCTGAAAACTTAAAAGTTGGAAAAGTCGTTCCCATACATAAGTCTGGCCCTAAAAGTCATTTTGTTAGTTACCGACCTATCAATTTAGTCAGTGTCATATCCAAAGTCATCGAGAAAGCAGTTAGGCATCAATTAGAGAAATACTTGATAAATAATAACATTCTATTCGAGAATCAATTTGGTTTCAGAAAGGACAAAAATCTTAATGACAACATTTTCCTCTTAACCAATCAAATACATAATTTAATTTCTGTTAACAAAAAAGTTCTTCTGACCTTCATTGATTTAGCTAAAGCTTTCGATTCGATTGATAGGGATATTCTTTTAAAAAAACTGAAGTATATTGGTGTTCGGGGTGCTTCTCTCCAGTGGTTTGAGAGCTACTTTAGTGGAAGGAGTCAAGTTGTTTCTATCTTGGACAAAGAGAGTTCACCAATGAATAACCACTTTGGAGTGATTCAGGGTAGCACTCTGGGCCCAATACTGTTTTTAATTTATATAAATAACCTGAGTAAGGTGAATATTGATAATAGTCATATATATTTGTATGCAGACGATACCGCGTTGCTTTTTGAGGGAAACAACTGGGATGAGGTTTTTCACGCAGCTGAGGTAGGATTGGGTGTTGTGAAGGACTGGTTTGATGATAATCGACTAACCATCAATATCAGCAAGACGAAATACCTACCTATTTCCATTAGAGCCAATGGTGACCCAATCGGTCTAGAACTGAAATTACACACCTGTGGCGCACAGAATAATTATACACAATGTCAGTGTGAGTGTATTGAACGAGTATATGAATATAAATACCTCGGCGTGATATTTGATTGTCGGCTGAAATGGAGCAATCATATACACTACCTTAGAAATAGGCTCCGAAAATTTATTTATGTATTTGCATCATTAAGCGGAATCCTTACACCCACTATAATAAAACAAGTTTATTTTGCTTACATTCAGTCCATCTTACAGTATGGTATTATAGCTTGGGGTGGTACATTCAAAACTACATTGGCTCCTTTATCAACTGTTCAGAAACTTATAATGAAAAGCGCCTTACGCAAACCACTAACATATTCATCAGATTATCTCTTTGAAGAATTTAAGGTATTAAATATACAACAATTATACATAAGAACCCTAACCTTGTATATATTCAAACACAAAGTAGCTATATTTTCTAATATCATTCACAATTATAACACAAGAACAGCTGTAAATATCGGTATCGTCAACCCCAGACTTACTAGAACTTTCTCCTCCACTTCGTCACATTATAAAATGCATTTCCTTTTTCAAAAACTGCCCGTCTACTTGAAAAATCCTGTCAATTTGAGAATAAGTCACTATAAAAAATTAGTCAACGATTGGGTGACTTCCCTAAACCCAGAGGAGCAGGAAGGTATTTTAGTATCACCTTACTCTTTCCGATGATTGTACCTTTTTTTGGCTAATAATTATTGTATATTGCCTAAACATTGAGGGTGAGTGACTGATGGGTGAATGAGTACGCTTGTTGGATGTGAGTGTTCTCGATCCTTGGTCAAAAAAGCAGGTTTTCAACAATATTATTGTATCTTTTTTACGATTTTATTTTGTTCGTCGATCTCACCGTGCTTCCCACTTCGTTTTTAGTTTTGGTTTATTTTATTTTTATCCATAATAATACCTCTCTCCAGATTGAGTTTTGTTTTATTTGTTACACTAGTTCCATTTATTCTTAAATAATTTTTTTCTATTTTTATTGTATTTATAGTCATAATTTTGCATAGCTATGAATAGTTAAATTTAAGATTATTTATATTGGATGCTACTAGACAACTCGCTCCTCTCTCACAGGCATGTGCCCATAAGAGGAGCCTCCAATCACATGTATTTTTATTTTCTATGTTTTACATACAAATGTATTGTTAATCTTTTTTGGAGAATAAAGAATTTCAATTTCAATTTCAATTTCATTATATTGAAAGCACATCCCCTTTTTCATGTCTATTATTGCTTGTCTATATAATATTGACTGGACTAATTATTAAACATAACATTTTAGGTTCTGAAAAACATATGTGTAATTTGATTTACTATCAATAATTTC
Organism: Nilaparvata lugens; assembly: GCF_014356525.2. NCBI lineage: Eukaryota > Metazoa > Arthropoda > Insecta > Hemiptera > Delphacidae > Nilaparvata > Nilaparvata lugens. The sequence goes on from NC_052518.1 coordinate 52,751,644, forward strand.
AACATCGATAATACCTACACCAGATACTGAACTCTACCTCAAATGGATATAAAGGTATTTCCACACATGCCGAACCGAAGCTCGAACAGCGTAGCGAATCGTACAATCCGCCGGGTCCGTATCACAGAGACAAGTTCTCACAGAGACAAGTAGTGTTTTTGAACGATATTAGTGTCACAGAGACAAGTTTCATAGGAACAAGTAGTTTTATAAATGGCAGTCTCACAGGAACAAGTTCCCACAGAGACAAGGTGAGTCTCACAGAGACAAGGTGAGTCTCACAGAGACAAGGTGAGTCTCACAGAGACAAGGTCTGTCTCACTGGAACAAGTAGTGTCAGTGGAACAAGAAGAGGGGTAGAGTCCCATTCGAACAAGTGTAGTCTCACAGAGACAAGTTCAGTCTCACAGGAACAAGGTTGGTGTGGTGTGTTGCCTACACATGAAGATGAAGGCATTCCATTTGCTCTAATAAATTGGATGTCATCTGTTTTTTAATATATATACATATATATTATGGTGACATGAATAGAATAGAATGACTGCCTTTATTTTTCTTAGAAAGCGTCTGTTTTTTAATACATATACATATTGTCACGTGGTAAATTAATACCACCAAATATTTTAAAATGAACTAATGAAATATAATAGAACTATAAAATTGGAAAGAAGGTTAGACCTAGTCAAAGGATAAAACAACTCAAATCAAGTATTATTAGCGATTAGGAGTAATAGCATTATCAACAAATGATAAGAAAACATGTATAATTGTGATTTAATAATTATGAGAACCCATTGGTAAGATCAAAAAGTTATAAAGCGGCTTACTTATTATTGGCGGACTATAAAAAAAAAAAAAAAAATGCATGTACATTGAGGTTAGAGTTACTTGTTTACATTTTGAAAAGAATTAGTCGATCTTGGATAAATCGAAAATTATTAGAATCAATACTGAGCAAATCAGCTGATTATTCGATCAACCCATATGGCAGGTTGAATTATATAAAATTTACTCATAAAGGATATGTTATGTATACTAGAGGAAGTCGATGTGTAGAAATACAGACACCCATTAATTTTGTATAAATATTTATTATAATCTAAGAAAGCATGATAAATCAAGAGTATACAAAACTCATATAAAGACTGAATATAGTAACATCGCATGTTAGGATTTATTTATGAAATCAATTTAAGATAAACACTCCATACATTTGTATACGAATTCTTTTTTATTTAATTTTTTCTATTATAAAGCCGAGGAAGCCCTGATTCCCAAGGCAACCAATTGTATTGAGTCTATTAAATTGAAGGCCAATCAGAGAGTAGCTTACAGAATTATCCTTGGAAGAGGCAAATTTTTCTAAAAACCTCCTTCTTCTGGCTTAAGATCCTGACCGGAGAGGATGCACATGGAGTTTAGGGTTTTTTCTTCTTCCTTTTAAAATTTTAAAACTATTAAGCCAGACCCTTTTTAATGTAAAGTATTTGTGTTAAATGTTAATTATCTGTGAACTCAGTGCTGTCAAGAAGTTCGTAATTTGTAAAGATTCCCATAAAAATCCATACATTTGTATACGAATTCTTTTTTATTTAATTTTTTCTATTATAAAGCCGAGGAAGCCCTGATTCCCAAGGCAACCAATTGTATTGAGTCTATTAAATTGAAGGCCAATCAGAGAGTAGCTTACAGAATTATCCTTGGAAGAGGCAAATTTTTCTAAAAACCTCCTTCTTCTGGCTTAAGATCCTGACCGGAGAGGATGCACATGGAGTTTAGGGTTTTTTCTTCTTCCTTTTAAAATTTTAAAACTATTAAGCCAGACCCTTTTTAATGTAAAGTATTTGTGTTAAATGTTAATTATCTGTGAACTCAGTGCTGTCAAGAAGTTCGTAATTTGTAAAGATTCCCATAAAAATAGCTTTAATTCGAAAGAAACTTATAAAAATCTGGATCACGCGTTAGCCCAGCAGTGACGAAAAGGAGCCTACCTAATTAATTATTGGAAATAATTAATTCAATCCACGAGACCAGCTAGAACTTCAGTTCAGTGAGTGATAAGTCAAACCAAACGAGCTCGTTTTTTCTACGTCCAGTGGGGGTAATTAATTAATAAAAAAAGCGCTATTCCAATTAATTTGAATTAAAATAAAAAGTCACCACGTGTTGAACAATATCACATAGTCCATAAGAACATTTATGAATTTATTTAATATATGTAGGAAGCTTACTTCCATGCACAGCCCGAATTCATATAAATCCCTGAGATCTCATGTTTGAATATTAATTTATTAATTATAAATTTGTTAATTGAACCAAGTATAGTATATCAAACCTATAGACCGAACAGGTTTTTATCTGCAGAATTTTATATTGATTGGAAGTATAAGTACCAGTATTAAATATAATATATTTATGAATTTGAAACTCACTATTGTGAATATCAGTAAAGCCTGTGATAATTATTCAGATTTTAGAAATAGATTATTTAAGTGAATTATAGATATATCGAATACTTTATGCATATCTTTTTTATGGGAATATATTTTGTGTTTTTAGTCAGCATACAAATCGTAGGAGTTTATTTTATCCTAGTTCATCTCGTGATATACAGTTTGAGCTGTTTTAATATCAACAAATATTTTGCAGCACTTAAAATTATTGAATCAAGTGATATTAATCTTATTCAGAGCACTCAATATTTATCATCCTTTGATGATACTCATCTCATATACCAGAATAAGTATATTAAGAAATTATATTAATAAGGTTCCAGTTATATCATATAAGGATCCAGAGAGCTTCCAGAACTGGCGTTGTAAGTTCTAAGGAATTTTGGAAGGGTATATTGGTGAATACTTGTATTCACGACGAGCGTTTTAAGAATCAACTAGAAACAACTATAGTTGGTCCTTATTATTCTCTAGTGATGCATGGTTACTGGTAATCAGTCATCAAATATTCTTTTATTTTCCGTATTGGTATTCTTCAAGAACTTCATAGAAGCAGCGGTAAGAATTACCAATCACCGGTCACTGAACCTTATGGTGATTATTTGTATTTATAAAATTCATGTTTCTACCACTGAGCTAGAGCTGAGGTTTGAACCCAGTAATTTTGCGAGCCGGACGGCCTTAATTTTTTGTGAATTTATTCGCAAAAGAGGGAATTTAGAGACTGCTCTTATAAATATCAGAAACATCGTATCATCTGTGAAGGATTTACAATTAACAACTTCACATAATAATGGCTTCACAACGTGGGACTCTATCATAAGAGATAACCCCTCAGGAAGCACCATTTCACAATATATATTATGGTGACATGAATAGAATAGGATGACTGCCTTTATTTTTCTTAGAAAGCGAAGTTAGGGCGCAGTCGACCCTCTCTTACACTCAACACTCTATCAAGTATTATAGCAATAAGAAGAAATAAATACAAATAATATGATTAAAAACAAACAATAGTTAAGTTATCTACTATTTGAAATAATAACAAATTTTAAATTATTGAAAAGAAAGAGAAAAAAATGACATTGAAAATAATACATAACAATGCTGAATGATAGTATTTTCTGATACTTGTTTGCTATACATTTCATTTCCTACTATCACTATGTAAATCTCGAAGTGGATAAGTAAATTACATTATGATTTATTTAAATAGTAAAATAGAATCTTCCTTCAATCAACAAACAATGTCACAAACAACGCTCCTTCAATCCACGTGACATACATATATAAATATATAAATATATAATTTACATTATGTTAATAATGTGGTGACATCATTTGATGTCAGCTTTAAACGTTTCTCCTGTGGAGAAAAAATGATGAATTTAGTAGACTGTTTAGTGGATCCTAGACATTCAGATTCAAATCTATACATAACAATTGATTCCCCTTTTCATCCAGGATATTTGTGGTTTCTTAAAATTTCGATTTATTGACTGAGCGAAATGAGTTCTAAGATTCAAGTCGACGGCTTTGCATTTCTCTTTATGTTTATATGTTCCGCAATTACGGTGAAACGCAGCAATAGATTACCATGAAATTTGACAGGTATATTTCTTTTTAAATTGTGCCTCGACGTATATACAAGGTTTTTTGAAAATTTTGCATTTTAAGGTTAATACAATAGGTAAAGTCTCCTTCGAACGCCAATATTACAGTAAAAATCAGAATAGAATCATCCATAATAATTCAGCTGTTGAGTGGATTTCTAATTGCATGCAATAACGCATGCAATTAATATATCAATGTAACTTGGTAAAAAATCAGCTGTCGTGTTGACTATTCATTGCATGCAATGACGCATGCAATTAATAACGGAAAGAGAAGATAGTATTTCCTCTCGACCTTTATCTGCTGCTTTCAACTCGGTCTGACCTGTTGCCAGTAAGTTGGAGGAGATTAGATTTTGATGTTAGCATATTTTTGATACACTAACCCCAACAGCCATTAGCTGTTTTCACACCGACATCTTGCCGACACAACATACAAACAGGATTTACTCTTATGGACAGTATGAGACGAGGCTGTGCTTTATAACTGCGCGAGGTCTACTGTTCATAGAACTACTAGTCCAGGATTAAAATGTTGTTTTACCAAAATCATCAAATATTTAATAATTCAATACAATGATACATGTACAAATGTAAAGCTGACTTGCACCGAGGTAGAATCAATTTAATCTTAAATAATTTGAAATATATTTCAAGTTGTTAGGCTTCATTAATTCATTGAACGCCTATTTTATCATTATGTGTTATCAGAACCTATTAGAATTATGTAGATTGCCTTTAATGAATAAATTGAGTTCCATGTAAATGTATTATTTCTACCAAACTCCAAAATAACTATTTCAATGTGACTTTTAATTGTTCAGTCAATTTAAAATAATTTTGATTCTGCAATAACTTATACATAAGTGATATCAATGTAAGAAAGAACAGATTATATACTTCTAGATGAATGGAACAATATTGGAAAGATGTTATCCAACGGTATTTGAATACACCCCTGACTGTTACTGTATGGGAGTACCACCAGTAATTTATAAGTTTTCAATTCGTCAAAAGAGTGGTTATAGATAAAATAGTGTACTCAACGGTTATAATCTTCTCCTATCTATATTTTTTCTTCTTATTATTGTTCATCTTCTTCCTCTTCTTCCTTATTCTTCTGTCTCCTTTTTCTATTATCTTCTTCTTCTTCTCGCTTGTTCTTCTTCTCCTCCTGTCATCTTCTCCTTCTTCTTCTTCTTCTTCTTTTTCTTCTTCCTCTAGCTTTGTCCGGCAAGGACTGATTTGTTTTTGTATTATGGAGTCCCTTTTGTATAAGTTACCAAGAACAATAACAGAGATATTTCCAGGGCTCTAGAGAATAATAATACTTATTCCCTCTGTCCTTTTGCTAAATTGAAACGTGTAGCAACGTGAGTTGAAATGTATAAGTTGACCTAAATTTTTGAAGGCTGTTCTTCGAATTGATAAAATTATAGAAACATGATCACAAGTAAATCCCTAAGAACATAATGGAGATGGAGACTATTCCTTTTAACAGAATCATGTTTCCTCATCATTATCACCATTCTCAAATAATACGAGTCGATCCATCCGGCGTATTCACGCATGATGTGTGCAGAAAATCTCACTCACACTGACTGTACAACTGTGAGATTAACTATTCTAAGTCAAGGACTCTAAGACTCTCTGTTGTGAGGCCGGGTGATATAATTATTCTCGAGTGACGTTTTCATGTGAAAATTTAGATTTTTCTCCCCTCACAGGTTTTTACCTTGAGCATTATTGTTCTGAAAAAAAATGTGTATCATTTTGTTTTTATATGTATGTAGATCATGTGTGTGTATGTTGAACAATAAAAAATTTGACGTTTCCACCCAGTCACTCTGCGCTTTTATGTTAACTATATCTACCCATTTAAATTAGAACTTTATAAAATGTGATTAATTGGACTCGATTCATTTTAACAATTACAAATTATTTCTCAAAAGCTTACATCACATCGAAAGAATTACATCAAATCAAGCACTAGATTTTTATTAATATGATTCCTTGTGATATTCATCGAAGAATAGATATGAAGGGAATAGAAACTTTAAGGGAACGTATTTCACTGGGACAATAAGAATTACTTAACTTCTGATGGAGATTATTATAAATGTTAATGATAAGTGTATATTACATGCGGTCAGATTTTATATAATACTCCATATACGTACTTGAACTTGAAAATAATAGCCCAGTCAATAAAGGTTTTTTCGATCCGAAAATTAAATAAAAGCTGAATCTTCTACCATCGATAGAACCCTCCCAGAGGGTCATTCTCCCAAAAGTCCCAAGAAATCTTCTTGGAGCTTTCCCCCCTAGCACCCCTCAAAGTTGAAAAACGCAGGTAATCACGGAAAATCAATTATCTCGGTACCCATTGATCGGAAACAGCTATATTATATGCCATTCGATTTGTTACATTATGGACTACAATATTAGTTTCATTCATTTTTTCAATAAAATGAACAGTTTTCTTGATAAAATAATATATATGTAAAAATTTAGGGGGTTTGCGATTTGATTTTTTTGTTTTCTTCGATTAACTCCGAAGCAAGTAGTTTTAAAGAGAAATGAGTCAAATAATTAATGTAGCCACTCTTATTGCAAATCTATTGATGTATACTGTTATGTATTTGCGATTCGATTTGACGCCGTGGAAGGGGGAACAGTCGACGCGGAACGGCGCGGCTGACTCTCTTAGCCATAGTAAAACAGCAAACTGGAAATCAATTATCTCTGTAACCATTAATCGAAAAAAAATCTATCATATGCCATTCGATTCGTTAAATTAAGGACTACAATAATAATCGAGTTCATTTTTTCAATAAATCGAACAGTTTCCTTAATAAAATAATATAATGTAAAAATTTAGGGGTTTTTCGATTTGATTTTTTTGTTTTCTCCTATTAACTTCGAATCAAGTAGTTTTAAAGAACAATGTGACGAATAATTATGGTAGCTACATTCATTGCGAATCCATTGATGTATATTGTTATGCATTTGCGATTCAAGTTGACGCTGTGGAAGGGGAAACAGCCAACGCGGCTGACTCCCTTCACCATAGTAAACAGAATAATACAGTATGGCACTCGAAACAATCAATTTTGTCTATTGTTTTGACATGCGCTGTATATAGATTTTCACTTTTCAATACTCTTAAAAAATATTACAATTTTCTTAATTTAACCATGCTCATGATAAAAATCATGGATTTCAGATCAGGATTTCGTTGTTTTCTCACAGAATTTATTATATTAATTTGAAGTGTGCCTTCTCCATACGAGTCAGAGGTAACACAATTTGATAACTCTAGTTTCAGATATTGATGTTTTTCAACGAAGTTTCATGATATATTATGTGTCCGACTCTTCATCTTATCCTTATTTTGTGAAAAATGAAGATTCAAAATTCATTTTCGTAGCTTTTCTTGTGTTTTAACTTGTTTCATCACTCTTTATAATTTGATAATGGAATGAATATCATCAGATCACGTGAACAAAAAAGTTTTCAATCTGAAAGTAGATTAATTTGTTGCACATTCGGTTCAAATATTAAAAAATGTTACCAAATATTATCACATATAGTGAGAACGAATTATTCTGAAGCTTACTATTCTCACTGAACATGAAGAGGCAATACCAAGCCAGAATCGCAGTTCCGTTCAAATCATTATTATCAGAGCTTTCAAATTGATGCTATGTAACTATGGATGTTATCCCCATCTCACAATTTCCCTATTTATCCTTATCCTGATTCAGAATAAACTAGTTGATCTCCATAACCACAAAAATCAATGTACAGTACCTATAATAAATAGTAAAAATAACAAAATTTCTAGTAATAATGAAACTTTTCCTAGGTATGAATTTCAAGGCTCATAAAATGATTTTTTCTCAATCACAGGCAGAAATTCCAATGATTATCATAATTTAATGAAAATTGTTTATATTGTACATTGTTCGACGTAGGATAAGCTACATCTTTAAGGTAACCAACGTATTTAGGATTATCATGCTTATGAATGAAAGCGAGACTGTGATAGAAGATTGGTCAAACTGAAATATAAACATTATAGACAATCCATATTTCTGATCAACTATAATTATAAAATAATGATAGTATCAAGCCGTAATGAATTGAGCAACTGAATTTCAAAGTTACTATCCACTGTTCAAATCGCACTGTGATTTCCTTTTACTTCCAAATGGATTGAATTGCCTCACTCTTCAACGTAACACTTATTGAAAAAAAAAACCAGTGGAATGTGAACGTCATCCAAATAGCATTTGAATTTCAATTTTCAGATCATGAAATTCATAAAAAACTAATTCTTGAGAGAATAGTGATGAATTGCAAACAGTGCAAGTAACATTGATACAAAGCGATACAATGAAAGTCAACATCGATTAATTTAATATTGGACTTATCAAATTTATATTATTTATAAAGCTTATAAAATGTAAAACCAACATTTTAAATTTTCTCTACTGGAGCAAAACATCGATAGAAAATAAAGAAGAGCCCATCATAAGCACAATATACTTGTGTACTAGAATTCACTTGAACTAACTCATCACTTCAACCCTTCAATGATCACAATGAACTAGAATGGTATAAAAACCATGGAATTGATAATCAGGTACATTTTTCAAATAGCTTCACCCAACTAAATCTGTGAATGCTAAGTCATAAGAAATCATGTTCAATAGATTCAATTTGAATGTTTAAAATAGAAAATGATCTATTCTTTTGGTGCCCTAATCAAAATCAATTTCAATAAACATTAATCGACATAAAGAAAAGCTTCTGCCAACCTTGTATAGTGAATGACAAGATGCGAGTGGAGGTGGAAAATCGATATGTTAACAAAAATAATAGAAGATGATGAATCGTCTTTCAATTAATCGTATATACGGTAGGGTACTTTGTGGTTAATAATGTGAAACACTTTCATGATTTTCCTACCTTTTATGCATGCTTACTCTTCCTTAATTTGTATGTTTGCATGGCTTTCATCTTTAGAATCTACTGAATTTTCATATTGGACTGTCTAAATAATCTAGATTCAACTAGTAAGAACGGAAGATAAGCTACTTTACAGAGATAATCATAGAAAGTTTCGACTCAACAAGCCCAATGTATAATTTTTTTATGCCTCAGCCGTCATATATATTTAGCTTAACTGAAGGTATATCATCAGCCTGGCTTGAAGAATATTAACTGTAGAAATCAGCAAACACTGCACGCTTTGATTTTTCAGGAAATTGCCAATGTTAACACTATTGTAATCTATGATTTATCTCAGTTTTTGACATAGCTTATGATAAATTTCAGCATAGAATTATGATAATACACACATATTTTAAATATGTATTATATTATGTGATAGTATGAATATTTTATCGGTTGCAAACAATATCTTTGTCTGTCATAGAATGCATGATTTAGCACATCTATAACAACAAAATGATTTTAGAGAATTTAGAGAATTAAAATGTGAAAAATTAGTTTCATCGCATGTCAAAACAATAGACAAAATTGATTGTTTCGAGCGCCATATTGCGAATAAGATGCAACTTAGAAAGCAGTAGGCCTACTACTGTATTTTACTGTTTACTATGGTGAAGAGAGTCAGCCACGCCATAACGCGTCGACTGTTTCCCCTTCCACAGCGTCAAATCGAATCGCAAATGAATAACAATATACATCAATGGATTCGCAATGAATGTGGCTACATTAATTATTTGTCCAATTTTCTTTAGATTATTTGCTTCGAAGTTAATCGGAGAAATCAAAAATCAAATCGAAAAACCCCCAAATTTTCACATATATATATTATTTTATCAAGGAAACTGTTTGATTTATTGAGGAAATGAATACGACTAATATTTTAGTCCATAATGTAACGGATCGAATGACATATGATAGATTTTTTCCGATTAATGGTTACAGAGATAATTGATTTCCAGTTTGCTGTTTACTATGGCTAAGAGAGTCAGCCGCGCCTTTCCGCGTCGACTGTTTCCCCTTCCACAGCGTCAAATTGATTCGCAAATACATAACAATATACATCAATGGATTTGCAATGAGAGTGGCTACATTAATATTTGGCTCATTTTTCTTCAAAACTACTTGTTTCGAGGTTAATCGGAGAAAACAAAAAAATCAAATCACAAACCCCCTCAATTTTTACATATATATTATTTTATCAAGAAAACTGTTCATTTTATTGAAAAAATGAATATAACTAATAATGTAGTATATAACTAATAATGCTGTTTCCGATCAATGGGTACAGAGATAATTGATTTCCCGTGTTTACCTGCATTTTTCATGTTTTAGGGTGTTGGGGCGGAAAGCTCCAAGGGGATTTTTTGGGACTTTTGGGAGAATGACCCTCTGGGAGGGTTCTATCGATGGTGGGAAATTCAGCTTTTATCTAATTTTCGGATCGAAACTGCTTTTTTGGACCTTCATTGACTGGGCTATAATGATGATGTGGGTACTTACTTGGCACACTCTTCATCAAAGATGTCTCGTGGCTCTGTTGTTTCCTGGAACAACGTTGCAATATGCACGTTGGGTTGGGAAGATGATTATGATTAATAGTGATAAGAAAACTATCAAAAGTTCCATTTGCCATACGAAGTGGCATTGAGGCGCGACTTGCACACTCGCGTACATTACATTTTAAATAGATACGCGTTTGGTCGCTGGAGGTCACCCGATAGAAAAATCCATCGTCAATATGATATAATGTAGTATTGCGGAGCGTTACGATTTCCTTGACCAATTCCATGTCGACTGAATGTGTTTTGTCAACTATTGAACTCGCAACGCAAACGCACAGGTAGCATCCTCGTAGAGGGGAGGCAAACAATACTGAACAAAAATCTATTTTTTCCAGGAAGGGTACAATATGGAAAACACATGTTAAATATTTCCTGCCGCCAAAGTGCAGTACTTTATACCTGGCACTAGAATTTTTAGAAATAGAAGCATTTGGTTAACTTTGGTTTTACGCTTCAGTGAACATAGTCTATGAGCAGGGTAGTTCTACCTGTACACCACCGATGACAAATTGACCGGGCTTTCCAGAAGTACCTAACGGGAAACATTTGCTTTGTTTCATGGAAGCAAGGCATTGTAATACTGAATGAGTAGTCTATTTATAGTTCTATAAAGCAAGGCCTTTTGGTTCTAATACCCGAGACGTCAGTCTGCAGATTGTTGTTATGGAATGCAGAAAACTTCTTTCACCAACCTTAGACAATAAATAATGCTGATTCAAAAGATTGAAAAGATAGCATGCCGCTTCCAAAATCTATGGATATGGTCTATGTACTATATATATATATATATAATATATATATATATATATATATATTATATATCTGTGAGTGTAGCGTAAGGGACACACTATTATTCCTCACCTACCATATAGAATATAATAATTATATCGAACTCTGTCACTCCCACTCAACCACATCACTCTCTTACACATACCCTTTCCTTCGGGCTCACTCTCTCTCTCTCTCTCTCTCACACACTCTCTCTCTCTCTCAGATGATAATGAATTAAAACGCAGATTTCTGTCTTTGACACTAATATCATACTTTAGTTAGATCAATAATGTTTCAATTGCCATCTAGATCTAGGTGAACCATTTGTAACACATAAACTAATAATTAAAACCACCCTAAATAAACCTTGATTAGTCCCAAACGATATGGTTTTCAGTAACTTTAAGGACATGACAATAAGACAATAATTGTGGGTTGGAAACGTAATTTTGAATATTTATTATAATAAAATATAATCCCATCTTTCTGGTGCTCCAAACTCGTTATTTAATAATAAACCTACAGTTTAAGAGCCATCACTGATAAATATGTATATATATAGCGAGTTTTTGCAACTTCAGTTGTGTCGCTTCTCGCACCCCAATCACCATCTTTCCTTATTTATCCAGTCTCCTTCAAAGAGACCTCTACTCTCCATTTCAATGTGGACACTGGATACGCATTTCTTTCGCGGTCTTCCACGCCTATTTCTGTTCGCTGGTACCCAATTCCATACTTGCAAAGGAAGTCTTCCTTCATTCATTCTGCGCAGGTACCATTTTAATTGTTTCTCTCCAATGACATCCATTATCGTGTTTTTTGCGCTCATTCTCTCTCTAAATATGTCACTTAGTATAAATACAGAAGAACAAAAATCATAAACCTTATTCCGGGACACTTTCTCATTAATTCTTAATTCTCGTATATCCTATGTGTGTGATAAACGAAATTTGAATTTGAAATCACAATTTTTTTTGAAAAACATACAGTTTTGAATTACGTGCTTATTCTACGAAAATTGAAACCCCTTTCTTAGCTGGCGTCTGGGAATAAGAAATATATTGACCAACAAATACAAAAAATTTCGATGTAGATTAGGCGAATAGGCCTTGTCTAAAGAATTCAGCTTATAGTCTGTTATACAATAAATGAGCAATTCAATTCATAACATCTTAGTAGTCATCTTATGAATAGTGTAATCATTCATCAAATCAGTCTTATCAAGTCATAATTATCATCACCCAGTACAATTGAATAAATTAAGTCATACATTGAAAAAAGACATAAACTATTTATAAACTCACAGCACTGAATATCACATTTTCAACAATTTGAAAATTAATTTACGGAACAATAAGCATTTTCATTCAGAATTACATTTATTGCGTTTTTTAATTTATTCAGAGGCAAGTTTCTTCTAATATAAGATAAAGGCAGATTATTGAACATGGAGTACACTAGATAGGAATAAATTTCAAGCTCTTACTCAATCTGACATTAGGAGTTACAATACTCTAGTAGTCCAGATAACAGTAGACCTCACTGAACATCCTTTGCAATGTGGTAACGAGAATATTCAGCCATCTACTAGAAATGCTATCTACTAGGAATAAAGTCATTGTAATAATATCAGGGCTTTTTCAAAATGTTTGCCAATGGCCCCACTAAGAAATCTGATCAGGCTGGTTGGAGTCTTCCAATCAACCATACATTACATTACATTTCATTACCAGGGCTACCAGACATTGTTTTGCAGTAGTCGTCAATATACTATATCATAATGGAAAAAGTAGAACTTTGATATGAAAGTAATGAACTCACTCCGCTACAAATAAAATCTATTGGTGTGCTAATCTAAATGTTGCACTACTTCAATCCTGTAAAAATGAATACCGGTATAATACTTATTCTGAATTGATGGAATCCCAAGTCCCATTGCGCTTATGATAATTTTAAATGTTACTTTATTAACTCAGTAAGTTCAGAAAGTTATTGCTCAGTTGAATCAGAGCTACGATTAAAAAGATGATTGGGAATTATCAAGTGGCACTTTTTGTTTTTCATTGGGATTTTTATTTTGTAACATGTAGAGACGCTTGTTGAACAACAATCTGTTAAATTTTTTATGGGAAAGATTTCATGAGGAAAATGAAGTTTTTCATTGACATTATCATCCGTAACTCGGAACGCCATGATAAATCTTGGCATCTAAAGCTGCGTTTACACCAAAGTTATTAACAAAATGTTAATAATTTAATCCTCACAGATTATTGTAGATTGAACGGCACATGAAAAACACATATGTTCATCATGTGTATGATAAGTTATGTTCAATCTAATAGAATCTATAGAATCTATTGGTGTTGACGCAGCTTTACTCTGTGACTGTCTGAAGTTAATATTATATAAATTTGAATTTACAATTCGAGACCGCAGCTTGGAAAAAGAAGAGATGATTAGCTCATAATATCGGGGACCGAGCTTCGCTCATGAGTACAAAAGCATAAACAATTTATTACGAAAGAAGGAATTATAATGAAAAACCATTTTGGCCATGTGTTTTTTTAGAAGCGGTGATGAATAGGTCAGTGGTAGGCTATTTGGCTTTTATATATTCCATTTCATATTCATATTGATTATTCTTTCGGGTCGAAGGTTATATAATATATACATATTAGATATGTTGGAATAGTTATTTTGGAGTTTGGTAGAAATATATTACATTTGCATAGAACTCAATTTATTTATTTATTTAAGTTATCTTCTATCTAATTCTAATAGGTTACCAACCCATCCCTATATTATATGATAAACCTTCAATCATAATCATATACTTGCATGATTAAAAAACAGCAGACATTCAATTTACTAGAACAAATAATGGAGTGCCTTCAAGTTCAGATGTAGGCAACACGCCTAACTTTTTCCCTCATTCGCTACCTTGTCTCTATGACACTGACCTTGCTTCTGTGAAACACCTTGTTCCAGTGGGAACTTGCTTCTGTGAGACTGCCATTTATAGCGCTACTACTTTGGACGGAGACCTTGTCTCTATGAAACTGCTTGTCTCTGTGGGAACTTGTTCCTGTGAGACTGCCATTTATAGAAATACTTGCTCCTGTGAAACTTGTCTCTGTGACACTAATATCGTTCAAAAACACTACTTGTCTCTGTGAGAACTTGTCTCTGTGAAACATCCCCAATCCGCCCTGCAGCGAACATTAGCCATATTATGTTTCATAGTTTTTGAACTCAGCTGTTAAACGACCGTCGCGAAGTTCTCCGAACCGTTCGACGTCCCTCTAGCCGCTCTCTTAACCGTTCTCCACGCCGTTCGCCGAACGCTGAACTTTTCAGCCAATCAGAGCCCTCGAATAAAATTCGCCGTGCAGCTTGCGGTCCAATTTTGGCTATCCATCACAAGTGGAAAACATGAGAATACTTTCGCGAATATTAATACAGTACAGGCCTCTTCTGTAATCTATATTTTGAACAATTCATTGTCATGAATAATACATTAGGAATCGATAAATAATGTTTAATGCAAATAGAATCATTTCTAAAAAATTAATGATTGGATAAATTTCAATATAAAAATATTTTTGACCAAGAACTAAGTATCATGACAAATTATTTCCTTTTAAAATTATAATCACTTTGTTATGTTTAAACTAATAATATTAATTTCACCAACTAACCAATAAGTTCACTGGAATAGATTCTGTAATTTCAATATCCTATATATTTTAATAAATACTACAGCATATACTAACTCACAAAAAGTGACACCTTTATAAATATTTTCCACTTGCCATCGATTTTTGTTGATGAGAACCTTGATCATTGTTATTTCACGAAAAAGTGGGTAGAGTTGAATAATTTCCCCCAAAAGGTGTCTGGTTTAGTCTATGTTTTGGCAACCAAAAAAACGTACTCAGGTGGATAGGATCTTTTCAGGCTCACCAATCTATACTATAATAGAGTGAGGAGCTGGCTTATATTAGTACAGGATAGGAAAATTATGTTTGACGCCCGTCTGAACTACTGGACTGATCAACTTGAAATTTTGCATATAGATACTTAATTAACCGAGGATGGTTATAGGCCTGTTTTAAATTCTTCAAATTTTCATTACATCAAGTTTTCAATTTGTCAAGTTTTAAAATAGACCCTTGCAGAGCACGGGTTACATGCTAGTCAATAATAAAGTTTTGATCAAGGAATAAGGGAGTGCTATTTCCATCGATTTGCAACATTCAGAACAGTACTGAACTGTACTCTGCACGACACTCCAAAGCGTTTTCGGCCAACTGTACAGTGCGTCAGTCAGTCTATCAGTGACTTGACTTGATGTCTTAAATGAGGAAGAGGCTGAACAAATTGAATAAAAAATATCATAGAGATTTACAATTTATTGATAAAAATATAAACAACATCGAAGAATGCGTTTTTGCATTGCGGGTACTAGTCCAGACAATGAATGCTCAAAAAAGTTTATAGAAGGAAAAGTTAGGAAGACAATTTTTGACCCCGCGGATCTCTTTAGGGTAGTAAGGTGGTGAACATATCGAAAGTCCCCATCTCTACCCACTGTGCTGAGGGGGTGGTGGTGGTGGGGTTCAAAAGTACAATTTTTTGGTTTCTTGCATATAACTCGAAAACTATACATCTTACGGACATGACTATACAATAAAACATTGAAGCTTACATAGTTTCCTACAATATTCTTTCCACGACTTTTCCTATACCTTTCATACTTTGAATAAAAAAAAATTCAGAAATTTGATGAAAACCTGTTATTCCAACAATTACATACTTTCAAGACCGGATTTCTCGAAAACTGTTGGAAATATCAGAAAACTCCACTCAACAGGAATTGTAGAGAATTTATCAAACTTAATTTAGAGTAGTTATCTTGGTTGAACGCATTGTTGCAAAGATATAAGCGTGGAAGCAAAAAGCTAAAGAATGCAATATTTAAATCACCCTCATCACTTCAAAAAATGGGGTAGGGATGGGGACTTCTGATATGTTCTCCTCCTAACTAGTATCAACAACGCAGCAAAGTCAAAAATTGTGTTCAAAACACTCCTTCAAAATTCATTTGTCAATTGGTCAATTGTTGCAAAACTGGAAATTTCATATTCAACACTAGATAAAGCTGCTGCAAAAGTCGTAGGGAAATGCGAAAAAGTGTGGAATTATACATCAAATTGAAGAGAATTTGATGCTCTATGAGCTCACAATTAGCATGGATTTTCTCCATGGGTTTCAAAATTTTCATTTTGAATGTTGCATTCTTTTAAAGCTGCTACATTTTTCTCATCAAATACCTTAACACATAGCTTG
This sequence comes from Nilaparvata lugens, assembly GCF_014356525.2. NCBI lineage: Eukaryota > Metazoa > Arthropoda > Insecta > Hemiptera > Delphacidae > Nilaparvata > Nilaparvata lugens. Next base: position 52,768,411 of record NC_052518.1, read on the forward strand.
ACATTTTGCCTTTCAAGGGAACTTGGGAAGAGAACTTTTCTGTCGAGTGGGGGTGCTAATTTGATAACACTATTCGCTTCTGAGTAATGAAACGTTTCCAAGTGAGAAAAGCTTGCAGAGAGGATACTATCATGGTTAGCAGAATCTGGTATGTGAAAGGTTTGTTTTGAGTCAGTCTGATTCAACCAGTTGTTACGAATACATGTACAGAAGATATGTACAGAATCAAATAGTAGAAAATATACTATGTGAGGGATCAATCTATATGTAATGTGTTCTGAGTCACAAAAACGAGTAAAATTTCAACAAAATAATCAATTTTAATGAATTTTAGTTTCCAATCAACAATATCTTCTGATTGCTACAATTCAAATGTATAATCCAAAATCACTTTGGTTGTGATTTTGTGCGCTCTCCGGTCTCAGGTTGAAGAGCACAAAATTACGCCCAGAGGGATTTTGAATTGTACATTTAAATTGTGACAATTATAGGATATTGAAAATTTTGCATGAAAAATTGGTTCTAGACTCTAGACTTCTCTAATGTATCCAAACGATTTATTGAAAAAACTAAAACTGAAATATATATTGCAAACACCAATGTATATACCGGTAGTGACTGGACTATAATGTTAGGACTATAAGGGTAAAGGGTAGATTAGCGAGTTTTGATTTTTCTTCTAAATTGCCTTTTTTGTATTATTCAAAATACATAGTTATAATCGTATAATGGTGCTACATTTTGATGAATAACATACTTTTGCACTTTTGAAATTGTTATTTGAGAATATTATATTCTTCCAATAAACATGTGTTTCAACCAGCAAGGAAAACCGGGAAAAACGTGAAATATACGGGGAATGTACGGGAATTTCCTGAGCCTGATTCAGTGGACACTCTGTATAGAGATTAGGTTAAAATGTTGTCAATAACTTCGGTCCAAACGCGGCTTAGGTCAACTTGCTAACGCTCATTCAATAAATGTAATTGAATTAAAAATATCTGAATAATAGTTACAGAACAGAGTTAAAACGAATATAATAATTACAACAATGTTATTATAATATTTAATTCTATTAATGTAATATTATACAATATTAATTCGAATTCAAATTCATTCAAATAATTCTATTATTATTGTTTTAAATGTCATCATAATAATAATATAATAACATTTGTACTAATAATAACAACAATGTTATTATCGTTAGTACAAAGCTATGCCAAAGTTATAAAATCAGAATAATTTGTTATTATGACAAAACAATTATAATAGAATGAATAGACTCATATAATAGAACAGGAACCCCAGCAATAATAAGAATTCAATCATGGCAATATATTCAATACCCTCTAGAATATTATATAAAGAAATGATAATTTGGCCGGAGGATAATGATGACAAGGAGGAGGAGGAGGAGGAGGAGGTGGTGAAGGAGTAGGAGGAGGAGGAGTAGGAGTAGGAGAAGGAGCTTGTGGTTGTCGAGGGGTTGGTGGAGGTGGATGAGGATGATGAGGAGACAATGACGAAAGGAGAAAGGTGAAACCGATGACGTCATAATCAGTGAGTTGCGAGTTAGCGACTTCCAAAGTTAGCCATTTCCAATTCTCCACAATTTTCTGGCCAGAATCAGCGGGTTCCTGAGTTAGCCAATTCGGTCGGCGACAGAATCAGTGAGTTCCTAGCCAGTCACTTCCACAACCTCATTTAGCCAAATTCCAGTTAGCCAATTCCGCGTTCCCGTTTTGTGCAGTGCCTGCGAGAGGTGTCATGCAAGCACATCCCACAAGCATGCAGACAACAGTAGGGGTTTGTGCCGATTGAGCATCAATTTAACCCCAAGGTCAAGGTCAAGGTCAAGGTTGAGAGATGTTTTCTCAACCACCACCCCACCCCGACTGAATTCTCTGTTGGAATGAGCCATGTATTTATAGACCAGGGAGGAGATGTTTACAGCAAGAATTTCTATTAAACACTGAGGAAAATATTTTTATTAGGGTGGGGGGGCGTGGCCTAATTCAATTCCCTCCCCCACACCCCTAAAATGTGTGGCCTAATTCAATTTCCCCTTCCTAAGAGGTGTGGCCTAATACCATTATTATTTCCCACTAGGTATACAACCAAAAGTCAAATTCAAGGTCAAGGTCGAATTCAATGATGATCCCCACTTGGATAAAATATCTACTGCAAGTAAAACTAAGGGAGAGAGTAAACGACCGCTGGATATTCTCCAGCAAGAGAAGTTCACACTCTTCCCAATGCAATAAGAGATCTCATACCTACTGGATATTCTCCAGTCAAGAGGTATTAAATCCTTCTATTGCAATCAAATCTAGTCTAATGTGAAACCAATTTAAAACTAATAAATTGAGTCTACCTAGTGCAAGGGTAGTGGGAGAATAAACAACTACTGGATATTCTCCAGTCAAGAGATGTTATCTCAACCACCACCCCACCTGGACTGAATTCGCTGTTAGAATGAGCCCGGTATTTATAGTAATTTTATCGATTTTTTGTATACCGTCTTCCAAACATGTTTGAATAGGTCTAATAATTAAATAATAATAAAAAATAATTAATAAATAATTGAATAATTAAATAATAATTTAATTATTATTAAATAATTTCAAACAAAAAATAATCATTAAATAATTGAATAATTATAATAGGTGAATAATAAATAATAATTTAATTTATTATTAAATAATTTCAAACAAAAAATAATTATTAAATAATTGAATAATTATAATAGATGAATAATTATATAATAATTTAATTTATTATTAAATAATTTCAAACAAAGAATAATTATTTAATAATTGAATAATTATAATAGATAAATAATTGAATAATAATTATAATAGATGAATAATATTAAACAATAATTTAATTTATCTATTATAATTATTCAATTATTTAATAATTTTTTTTTATTATTATTTAATTATTAGACCTGTTCAAACATGTTTGGAAGACGGTATACAAAAAACCGTGGGAACTGGATTTTGATGCTGATAAAATTAATATAAATACCGGGCTCATTCCAACAAAAGTTTCAGTCAGGGTGGGGTAGTGGTGGAGATAACATCTCATATCACAAGATTTTTCTACACTAGACTGAATGCTACAATTCTCATTGTGAGGTAACCTAGTTCAATGTAAGTATGAATGACCTTCAGATAATTGATTTATCAAGTTACAAAAAAGTACTCAAATCAGCTGGATCCGAACCTGAGACTCCAGATTGGTAAGCCGCAATGCTATCAACTAAGCCACTAAACGAGATTTGAAATTAATTGATCAAAACGAACTCATAAGTTGTTATCTCAAGAATAGATAATGATATTATTCACAACTTCACTAATTATTGGTAATAATTATTATTATGTGGTAGATTACCAAGAGCTACTTTGAGTAATGTAGATATTTTAAATGAATCTCCTAAAATGCATTGTGAATTTGATATTGTTTTCATAATTTTAAAAACTTTATTCTTGGCTCAACTAATTGCTTGTTATTGCATAGCTTGTTATTAAATAATATTTCTATTGTAAGTTCAATCTAATTTATAAATAAAATGATTTAAATTGATGCATTTAGTGATAGCAAACTAATGAGATCGTTTATTACCAAGCAAGTTTCCGCGGTCTGATACATCTGGGGCCCCAGGTTCGAGTCCCCACAGTATGAATACTCATCAAAATCCAAACTGAACTTGATTTTCTTGGTAGGAAAGATCTTTATAACCTTAGATTTAAGCAGGAAAAATTATTGTTTTATAATTTTCTAAATTAAGCTCTTTTAGGAAAGATCTTTATAACCTTAGATTTAAGCAGGAAAAATTATTGTTTTATAATTTTCTAAATTAAGCTCAGTACCTTTTTACAGGTTTTTTATTAATTTGAAAATGAATTTCAACAAATAAATTGTATACTTGATTGAATTACAAATCTGGGCATTTTTCAGTTCCAGTTTATAATTTATTTTAGAAGGAATGTTGGACATTACATAGGTGTTAAAAAATTCTCTTATCAGGTGGATTCAATATTATATTCATACCAAAATTTGAATTTATTTTTTGAAGTGGGAGGGAAATCATGAAGTAAGTTTAGATCAGTTAAATACACCCATTGTTTCATATTATTAAGATCAACATTCTTTGGTAGATCTATAAGAACCGAATTTTTTTGCTAAACTAACGATATTCTGTAATATATTAATTAATTCTTCAGCCTCTTGATTTCTACTTGATTTCTCTTGTTTTCTACTCAAATGACATACAAATTTATCAATACTCATGTTTTTCTATTATACTTCATGTTTGTATATGAATTTTTCATCAAACCATGCTCTAAAGAACCAGGGTTGTGCTGTTTCAGCAGCATACTTTTCATACTTTGATAATAATTGTGGATCTGACATTGCTTTGAATTAAGATCAATTTCTGGGATATTATTAGCAACTAATGGGATGAATTGTATAATCCTTATAAAATTCTGAATCAAATTTCTAATTTCAACATTAATATAATTATTCTTCTTTGTAAATATCGACCAAATTTATCAATAGACATTATACTAGAGTATATTTTTCTATAATATTAAATTACCACCAATAATTAATTATTCCAATTTCACGCAACTCTTCTATGATACTCCTAATCTCTGCATCATGTCCAGTGTGCCCAGCTATTTTTGAATTTACCAATAGATTCAATCTTTCACATAACTCGTTTGGGTTATCCCAATAAACATATTGCTTTTTCATTTTCTTTTTTGGTACTACAATTTGCATATCTTCTTGTTCAAAACTACTATCACCAGCACCTCTACCTCGAGTAACTCCTTTTTTAGGTGGGAATAATTTCTTAATAATATTAACATATTTGTAACTGGTATTTCTCTTAAGTCGACCCAAACTATCAAGATGAACTGATGTTATTTGAAGTATATTTTTGTAGGTCTGCAAATCAGTTCTCTTGTAAATATGTTTATCAGGTACTGCTTTGAATAATAATTCCAATAACCCATGTGTAAGCATGAATGATTTGCTGTTATCAATGAGGATTTCTTTATCATAAAATTTTACAACTTTATTACCAATTTGCCACTCATTAATATCAGGATTATAGTGAACTCCGTACAGATTTCCTCTTTTTGTTGCTCGCATGAAATTATCTATGTAACTAGAAATGCTAGCTCTACGGGCATTCGATGTTAATCTTTGAATTGTTGGATTGAATATTCCTCTAATTCCACTTTTATCATCATCAGCACCGGCAGTTGTAGATCCTTCTTCTGCTTCTTCTTCTTCTTCTTCTTCTTCTTCTTCTTCTTCTTCTTCTTTTTCTTCTTGTTCTTGTTCTTGTTTTCCCCTCCTTCTTGCTCTTGCTGTTCCTTCTTTTCTATTTTAATTTTTCTTTCAATGGGTTGATGTTGTAATTGCTTCAATGATTCTGTAATTGGTTTGAATTGTTTGAAAGTGTTCTTCTTCACTGACTACATTATGTGATAATTCACGATGTTTTCTACGAATTGAGTCACATAGTTTTTCAATATTTTTTTGTAGCACACTCTTCCAAATCTTTTCTATGTATTTTTATATTATAACAAATCTATCAAAACCAAGCCTGTACCGACCATTGTGTGTGTCACATTCTTTATTAATAACTAGAAATTCATTATTATTATTTCTCCATGCTTGAGCACATAATGCACTGAATTCACCCTTACTCATATCAGGGTATACATGATCATGATATATATGTTGTAGGTTACGATTATCCTGTTTGAAAGCAACAACTAGATTACAATTATCCCTAATCAATTGTTTGGGAATACTAGAGTAAGTTTGACAAATGTAAAAACAATAAATTTTATTGTGTCTTCCCATACTAAAATAGTTATGAATATTTTGTTGATTCTCCATACAAATATCATAACTGATTTTTGAGGCATATCATTTGGTTGTTGAATTTCATCATTATCTTTGTACAAGTTAAATTTAATTTCAGGTATCTGTTGCATAATCTTTTTCAAGAGTTGGTACTTATCTTGCTGATGTGATTTAGTGAATATATTCAAGTGTAAGAATTTAATCCCATTCTCTGCAAATAATAAATTGAAAACTGTATTTGTTTTCCCAGAATTACTTGGGCCACACACAATACATCTTATAGAGTTTGGTAAGAGTTCACTGTGTCTTTTTGAAATCTTAAGTTTTCTGTTATCATTTAAATACTTGTCGAAGTTTATTAATGTTAGTTTTGATTTATGCTGTTTGAATTTGAACATATTTTTTATTATATTACATCATATCATCACCTTCAACCCATGAATTATATTTTGAATCAAAACCAAGCCATTTAACATACATCTTACCATCTTTCTTCTTCAATACTTTCTCAATTAGATAGACATCAGGATATTTTGTTTTGACGTGACAACGTCTTATAAATTGGTTTGCCGAGTGACACTTCAAGAAACTGTGTTACGTTCCCACATGCGCTCACAATGAGAACAAGTGAGAGCATTCGTTTTGGTTCACGGTCGTCTGGAAAGAGCACGAATAGGAGCAGTGGCGAGCAACGCAGCAGCAACCCGAAGGCATTCACCTGGAGAGAGAGTGAAACGGAGCTATCTCCTGCGACTGCGCCACTACTTAGTGAATAGGTTATGTGAATAAGTATAAGTAAATAGGTAAAGTGTAAGTATAATAGGTATAAGTGAATAGGTTATTTGTAGTAATCACAATGTTGTGGTAGTTTTCAATCACAAAAGTAGTATAAATCGTTTCTCAGCCAATAATAATTTGTTTAACTTGAAAAAATGAGCGCTACTTGCTATGTAAAAAATTGAATCGAGCACAGTTAGCCCGCCTAAGAGCGAGAGAGACAGAGTGATTTTGTTGAGGATGTGTGAAGGTAAAAATAAAATTTTGTTAATATGAAATTCAGTGCGAGATTCTTTGTATAAATTAATGTTTTAAATATAATTCTTTGTATAAATAAATGTTTTAAATTGTTACTATTATTTCATCCTTCTTCCTACTATAGGAATGAATATTCACATTAAAATTATTTTACCACTCAAAGTCGTTGTCACGTAAAACTTTCGCCGGTATACCAACTTTACAGGCATCTATGCAATTTTTTGCATTTCATATTCATAGAATGTACCTTCAATGATTTCATTACTAATGTCTCTCAGGTGATATGTGAAAGGAATGGTAGGGAGTATATTGTGTACAGTGAATATTTCATTTGTCCAGTTTGCTAGATAGTCTTTATCAAATATTCTTTTGTAGCGACCAATTCGTACTTTATCTCCAATCTTATACTTTGGTTTCATCTGTTTGAATGTTTTAAGCATGCTAGCTTTCTCTATATTCATCAGCACTTATTTCTCATTTTTCCTATTCACCTCAACAGGTTTCATTCGAATTGTTCTGTAGACACTGTTATTGTAATTAGTTATTAGTTTAGGTAGTAGTTCCAGCCATTTATGATTACCCTGTATTGTGAATTCATGGAACATATTCTCTTTGAGAGTTCGATTGAAGCGCTCACAAATGGGCTGCTTTTTTATCACTATATGTACTGTAATGATTGATTTTATGAGTTTTGAATAGATTCTGAACAGCTGCGTTGTAGAATTCTTTACCTGCATCAGTTTGGAAATTAACTATTTTGTGCTTCTCAAGTATTGGCTTCAATGCTGCTGCCACCTCATTTCCAGTTTTAGTTTTCATTGGTATTGCAAATGCAAATTTACTGAAACAGTTGATTACAGTTAGTATGTACCTAAAGTGTTTATTAAATGTGCTGTAGTTGGACATGTCAACAATATCAGCTTGATATAACTATCAGCTTGACTCTACCATGCAGCTCATGTGCAAGTTTCTTTCTTGTTGACATTATTTTTTAATTGATTATGCATTTTTGTTCGATGGCTTTCTGTTAGTATACTTTCTACAATTCCACCAATTCTATCAATTCTATCTTGAAAATGTAATCGATCCATGCAAGATTGTTGCCAGATTGTCTCATCCCTGGATTGTTTCATTGCATAGTTATAGGTGTGTAAAATATTCATTGAAACCAATCTATTTTCAGGAGCAAATCTAACTTTTTTCATGTGTTTTTTTATCTCACAATGAAATAGGTTCAAAAACAATTAGGAGATTATTTTGTAGGTTTGAGAGTAAATCAATCAGGAATAAGTTCAATTTGTTATATTCCTCAAACATTGTTTTAGATTGCAATTCAACCTATTTAAATAGATGTATAACAACTTTATTCTCATTTCAGTACCAGATTCACAATGGACCACAAACCACAAGCCAGATTGCTTTCCTCTCTGTATAAAAAAATGGACAGAATTCTTGACTACTGATATTAAGATACTATTTGAACAATTTAGACCAACTATTCTGGAAATAATTCTTTCAAAATTGAAAAAAAAAATGGAAATGTTAAATGGTTTGTTAGTTTACAAGTGAAATTAAGAAAAATTGTAACTGATGTTGATCAATTGGAAATCATACCTACATTTCATGGAAAATCAAGATCAATTATAAATATTCATAATAATATCAATGAATTTCATAAGAAATGGGAGGAGGCTGAAAATATAATAAATGAAAAGTTTGATAAATTCATTCAAAATGGTAGTGGGTGGGTAATGATGAGTTCCAAAGATTTGATTTGAATATAGTGAAATATTCACCCATACATGGAACATGTTCATATGTCTTGACACCCAAAAAATAGCAGTTAAAAGAGTCATTTTAAATATCAGGAATGAAGATGATTTATGTTTTGTCTGGTCTGTTCTAGCTTATATTCATAATAATAGAACACATAATAGAGTTAGCAACTTGAAAAAAATATTAAATCTAATTATTATCAATGATCTAAATTTCCCACTTCGTTTGGAAGATATTTCAAAATTCAAAAAACAAAACCCAACTATATCTATAAATGTTGTTGGATATGAAAATGAAATTGTCTATCCATTACTTATTTCAGAAAATCAACAGAGAGAGCATAAAATTACGCTTTTACTTTTAGAATCAAATGGTAAGAAACACTATACTCTGGTGAGGAATTTGTTTAGACTTTGTTCCTTAAATTCAAGTGAATCATCATTCATTCCTATACCGAAGTTCATAACAGATAAGAAAGCTATAGTGAATGTGAAAAGTGATGATAGTCTTTCATTTATTTGGTCTGTCTTAGCTTTCTTCCATAATAAGAGGATTAATAGAGTTGGAGACTTGAAAAAATTATTGAATCTAATCAATATCAATGATCTAAATTTCCTACTTAGTCTGGAAGATATTTCAAAATTCGAAAAACAAAACCGAACGATATGTATAAATGTTATTGCTCATGAAAATCATACCTTCTATCCATTACCTATATCAAAAAATAAAGATTGGCAGCACAAGATTACACTATTATTATTATCAAGTAAAGATAAAAACATTATACAATTGTAAAAAATCTATCAAGATTATTGTCCAATTGCACTAAACATGGACATAAAGTAGAAATATGTCCACACTGTTTTCATCGATTTACTAGAAAAAATGCCCTACAAAAATTGAACAATCATATTGAATCATGCTCTCTGGGGAAAACTCAGAGAGTAGAAATGCCACAAAAAGGACATGAGATTTCAACATTCAAAAATTTCTCCTATACACTTAGAGTTCCCTATATATTCATGCAGACCTTGAGTGTCTAATCATCAATGGAGAACACATTCCTTGTGGATATGGATATGTTATTGTGAATGAAAGTGGAAATACTCACTGTGGTCCTAAAATTGTAAGAGCAAATTCCCTTACAGAATCTGAAACCTTGGTTGAGAAATTTATAGGTGAATTAGATGAATATGGTATTATTCTGAAAGATAAATTAAAACAAAATATCCCCATGACCATTAATTCTGAAGAGAATGAAAAATTCTTAGAGGAAACATTGTGTTGCTTATGTAATAAACGTTTACTGTTTGATAGGGTTAGGCACCACTCACATTCAAATGGGATGTACCTGGGTGCAGCCCACAACAATTGTAATTTAAATGCAGAAAAAGTTGAAAAGATACCAGTAGTGTTTCATAATTTTTCAGGATATGATTCACATTTTATAATACAAGCATTGACTAATTATAAGAAAAAAATAAGCTGTATTGCCAAGACTAGTGAGAAAATTATCTCTATAACATTCAATGATACACTAAGATTCATTGATTCTCTCAATTTCTTGAATTCATCTCTTGAGAAATTGGCTGAGATCAATACAAAATTTGATCTTCTATCAAAACATTTCTCCTCGAATAAAGCAGACCTATTGAAAACAAAACAATTTTACCCATACAAATATATGAATAGTTTTGAGCGATTCCAAGAAACGAAATTACCTACTATTGATAAATCCTACAGTAGACTAACCGACAGTCAAATCACTGAAACAGAATATCAGCATGCACAGAACATTTGAAAGCATTTCAACATAAAAAATCTTGCTGAATACCATGACCTTTACTTAAAAACAGACATTCTTCTATTAGCAGACATTTTTCAGAATTTTCGAACAAGTTTCATGCGTACCTATAATCTAGACCCAGCTCACTTCTTCTCTCTTCCTCATTATTCTTGGTTTGCTATGTTGAAAATTACAGGAGTAGAGCTCGAACTCTTGACTGATATTGATATGCACCTATTCTTTGAAAAAGGAATAAGAGGGGGGATAAGTGTCATTCCTAAGAGATATGCAAAAGCAAACAATAGATATATGAGTAGTTTCAACATAAATGAGCCAGAAACATACATAATCTATTGGGATTGTAATAATTTGTATGCCATGGGTATGTCTGGAAATCTTCCACATTCAAAATTTGAATAGATGAGTGAAAGAGAAATAGAAGAATTTGATCCTCAAAAAATAACTGATTCAAGTTTAGGGTACATGTTGGAAGTGGACCTGGAATACCCCTCTCACCTTCAAAGCATACACATATGTTTCCCTCTAGCACCCTTGAAAGAAACACCACCTACTGGTAGATATGAGAAACTAATAACAACATTCACAAACAAAGAAAAATATGTAATATATTCTGATAATCTAAAACTCTACTTAGAATTGGGTATGGTGTTGAAAAAAGTACACAGAGGTATAAAATTCGAACAAAGTAGATGGATGAAACCTTTCATTGATATGAATACACAATTAAGGACAGTAGCAGATAATGAATTTGATCGAACCCTTTACAAGTTGATTAATAATAGTTGTTATGGCCGCACTCTCATGAATGTTAAAAACCATACAGACTTTGAAATTGTAATAGATGAAGAGAAACCAGACAGAATCATCTCCAAGCCAAGAGTAAAAAATTGGTTTCCATATAATGAGAATGTTACTGGTGTATGCTTGAATAAAATTCAAGTTGTATTGAACAAACCAATTTTTGTTGGTACTGTAATATTGGAACACAGCAAAAATGTTATGTACGATTTCCATTACAATCAAATCAAGAATATATTCAAATACAAATGTGAAGTTTTGATGTCTGATACTGATAGTTTTATGTATGTGATACAGACTGAAGATATTTATGAAGATATTAGAAAATATAAACATTTATTTGACACATCAAACTTTCCTAAAAATCACCCATGATATAATGAGGAGAATAAAAAAGTAATTGGTAAATTTAAAGATGAGAATGGTGGCAGAATTATAACTGAATTCATAGGATTACAAGCAAAAATGTACTCATTTATATTCTCTAACTGTGAAGAAAAGAAGGTGGCCAAGGGTGTTCCAAAGAGTGCTCAAAGAAACCAATTACAATTCAAGTTGTACAAAAAATGTTTGTTTGAATGTGTTGAGCATACAATAAAATCTGTACATATTGTAAGTAAACTACATATTGTCACAACTGAAAACCAGGAGAAGGTTGTCTTAGGCCCTATGATGATAAAAGATTCATAAGAAATGATCGGATAAATACATTGGCTTGGGGACATAAAGATATTCAGAACAGTAAAAGTAGGTGTGATGATGAGCATGCTGCTACCAAAAGGGTGAGATCACTATCTAGCTAGGTAGGTAGGTAGGTAGGTAGGTAGGTAGGTAGGTAGGTAGGTAGGTAGGTAGGCTGGTGGGTAGGTGTGTATTTGTAAGAAAAATATTTAGAATTATCAATTATTCCTGTACTTCTTCATTTATAATATTAAAACCTTGTAGAGGCATAAAATTAATTATTCTCTCTATTAATTTTCATGAGAAATTCCACACTTTGATGCTGTAATTAATTCTCTATTATAAGGTTTTATAATTATTGTAATCTTCTACATTACTTTCCTAACCATACCACTCAATGGTGTGTATTCATACACATTATCATAAAGAATTAGACAGTAGGCAGATGTTTTATCAGGTATATTTTCATTAGTTTCAAATATAAGTTAAACATCTAGTGCACCAGATTTCAACAATTCATTTTGACGACTGCAATCTATTATTATTAGTGCAGCCTTTTCTATGAATGTATTATATGATATTGAAGTAAGATTGTTACTGTTAGTATGTGGATAGTGAGCTTGTGGGAAGCTACTAAACATATGATAGAGCAAGTGTTTGCTTCCCATTATATTGTCATAAGGGAAGTATTGTGCATTCAAATAGAGACAAACATTGTGTAGTTTACATAGATCAAAATATGACTTGTTTGCACTCAGTTTATTTTTCTTATCAGTTTGAAAGCCTAGAATAATAAATCGAGGCTTCTCCATTTGTGAAGCTGTTTTAACTGTCCATTGATGAGTAGTAGTTTGAGGAAGTGTTGGATACTCATGTATCTGCCATGATCTAAAAGTATATTAATTGGTTATCTGTGTGTGATAGGTTCAACAAATCAAGCCAAATGTGATCAGAAACATGTATATAGGGTACTTTCCATTGTATCTTTGTAATATTAATTTTAACTGTAGCTCCATCAGTTAATTCAGCTGTTCGCACTACCCTTGTCATGTCCTTGATAATGCCATTCTTTGATTATTGCTGCATCCCTTATAACAACATAACAAATGAGTTGAATGGTCGGCTCCAACGCTCATTGAACTATGCAGTCAGATTCATATTTGATGCAAGGAGTTTCTCACAAATCACTCCATTCTTCATGGAGTTGGGTTCGCTCAAATTGGATAAGCGTAGACAGTATTTCCTTCTTTGTCAAGTATATAAAATTCTGGTCATGAGGGAGGGCCCTACTTATCTAGCAGATGATTTCATCCGTCTTGTTGATGTCAATCCAGATTGCAACACGAGATCTCATTTGTATACGTTGCATATTCCTATTTATCGCACTGCAAGATACAATTCTTTGTTTGTGGTCACTGCTGCAAGACTTTGGAATGCTATTCCTGAACATGTCATTTTTTCTGTTTCACAAGTGTTTTCAAGATGAGACTTTTCAAATTACTTTTGGAGGGCACAACAAGTAGTTTTTTTTTCTTTCTACAGTATTTTATTTCAATTTTTTTTGAGTTGGGTTTTCTTTGAGCACGCACACATGTGTGTGTGTGTGTGTATGTATATCTGTTAAGAAAATTTAATTTGAGTTATTTCATTTACTTTGTATTGATAGAATTTCATGTGTATTCCTCATTTCTATTCTGTAAACAAATAGGTTCTACTCTTTGTTTCTAAAAGTTATGTACTCTCATCTACATATTTATTTTCTGTTCTGAATATGTTAATTGTTCATTTTTTCCATTATAATGTAGTGCTAGTATGCAATTGGTCTTGCAAGACCTGGCAATACATTGTCATTTGTGATAAACAATCAATAAAGAATCAATCAATAAAGAATCAGTGGTAGTCACTGCATCTGTATCTGTTGAAGATCTTAATAGAATAATTTCCTGACGAACATTCAATATAACTTTCTTGTAGTCTTCCATTACACCCAACCACATCTCCAAAGGTATACAAAAACTGAATTTGTCAATTTTATTCCATCCATCCAATTTCCATCCTGCATTCTCCCACACTTTTGTATTGAGTGCTATTTCACTGAGAAGATTTTTCATTGTAATACCAAGATTATGTGTACAATCAACTTCCACACCACCAAGTTCATATCTGATTTCATCAAATAAATAAGCTACTCCATTATTAATTAGTGAATAATTTTCAGTTTTAGTATCATCTGCTTTCTTAACCTCAACTTGTCCTTCAATTAGAAGGAAACTTTTACTGGGTAGTGTATAGACATCTTGTTGATTCAAATTTATACATATTTCATCATTGTGGTTGAATGTTTGAGATGCATTAGGAGTGTGTGTATGATATTCAAACTTTGTTATACTCTCATCAAAGTTTGGTTTTTCTGAGACATTGAATATTGTATCAATAGTATTCATATCTTTTGGATGAGACATTATAATTATTTCTACTCTTATTTTCATTAAATACAATAAATCCTAATCTTTGTGATAGTTTAACGTTTTTGGGTGTGAGTTTATGTTGATTTATCATTGTATTATTATTATTTCCACTACTTGAGAATATCAACATTATTTTTATATAGTTGGTGATTTTCTTACATGTGAACGAGCAGTTATAGTTTCTCCTCGGAAATTGATCAATTCATTATTTTGATCTATTAGTTTCACACAAATGTGATCTATTCGGTTTGTATTGATTGGTAGGTACACTACAGTTTTTGGAGATACAATTATTTTGAAACCTGGTGGTACAGTTGTATAGAACTCATACAGTATGTGACCTTCACTACCATTATCATAAGATCCTTTTGCAATATTACATTTTACTCTGATGCTATTCACATGCATAATATGAACTGGTTTTGTAGATGTGTGCCATTTATTAGCTTCTAGCTTCATGTGTTGGAATCCAAGAATTGGAGCAACACTATCTTTCATACTGATATCAATTTCTCTATCTGCATATAACATACTGTAGTGTACTATTATAATTTATTCTGTATGTAATATACTATATCATCCATTTCATATGACCCTACTGGTATTTTCACTTGTTTTCCATTATAGCTAAACTTATCATTGATATTGTTTTCAATATTTGGAATTGTATTGTATGTATATAGATCTATTAGGGCTACTTAATATTTGCCAGATGTTTCCAGTTGTACTGGTGGGAAAATATCACTTACCAGTGGATTTTGATTTGCTGTTAATGAGAACATATTTGTTATACAACCACAATAAACATAAATGACCACATACTATTGAATTGTCATTGATTTCTTGATACTTCTTATAGTTGTAATGTATTTTTATATCTTTCATATAAGCCATGAATTCAAGTGGAGGACTCAAATTTCCAAAATTATCGAAATAGTCACATGTATTGTTACATTTAATATAACATGTCCAATGACTTCCTGTACTGCTTTCATCATCCAAATTGATTACACCAATTTCTAGATCATTGAGTGGTATTTCTGGTAGACTATCTCTCATGTAGACACCTCTTAGTGGTAATTCAAGCTTTCTTGCATAATCTATTATTTCAATGTTTGTGAATGGTGTTTTTTTTTAGAATTTTCCTCAATGTCTCTTGTATCCTCTTCTGATTCACCTTCTTCTTTATTATTTTATTCTTATTCTTTTGCAACCCACACCCTTTGTAGGGTTTCAGAAACAATCCACACCCTTTGTAGGGTCTCAGAAACAACCCACTACTAAATTTAGTCTTGGCATTCAATAAGTTTGTTACCAAGTATGCTGATGAGCACTCTCCAAGGCTAGCATTGGGTGATTTGACTCTTTCCCAAGCCAGGGCAGCTAGTTTCTTATCAGCTTCTGTTCTATTCTGATTAGGATTGCTAGAAGCTATATCATGTTCCCGGCATGCATCATCAAGTTTATTTATTCCTTTATCACCTCTCTTCAATCTTTTTTCAAGTTTTGTGCCAGGGCCACAAAAATTGTAGCCAGGGATATGAAGTTCAACAGGTAGTAAGTCAATTGCTTTGTTCAATATAGATCCAATCCAGATCTGATTCCAGATCCAGACACAACCTTCTTCTTTTTTATTTTCTTCAACAATGGTATTTTCTTCTTGATCATTTTTATTAGGTACATTTTTTAATATGTATATATTATTTATTCATCTATTCATTGATTGATTCATACAGTATCAAATCTTTGTTAATCTCCAATCTCCAATCTCTGCTTGAAGAAATCTGAGATCTCCAATCACTAAAGATATCATATCTCACTTAATATTCATTATATCTTGATATATGATATTTTTATTGATTTGTTATTAAATTTACTAAAAAAAGTTATTCCTGTATTTTTTATAACATCAACAGGTACTTCATTATTTTTGTAATACAAAAACTAGGTTCACATTTTCATACAAGTGGGGATCACCATTGACCTTGACCTTGAATTTGACCTTGAATTTGACCTTTACCTTGAATTTGACTTGAATTTGAATTCGACTTTTGGTTGTATACCTAGTGGGAAATAATAATGGTATTAGGCCACACCTCTTAGGAAGGGGGAAATTGAATTAGGCCTCTCCTTTTAGTGGTGTAACTCCGCCAGTGCCTGTCGCAAGCCCGGGACTCATCTTGCAAATGATGAGGAAGGAGGAGCGGGAGGAGTAACAACCTCATGAAAAAACCAGGGTCCATCTGGCTCCGGATGGTAGCACCCTGTAAGGGCCCCTGCCTAGGGATACTAGGTGAAAACCGGTCAACGGTCACGATGGCGGAAGAGGAGTCAAATCCCAACGGCAGAGTGGGCGGAAGAGCCTAAAGGAGTTAACCCTGAAGGAAAATCTGGCAGGTGTCCTAGGCCATAAAGCGGCGGCCCCGCTAAGGCACTCGGGTATTGTGGGCTAATAACCCACATACCTTAAATCAACCTTATTACTGAAACTGAAGAGAATGAAAACCGGACCGGAAATTTAGGAACATTTGGAATGAAACAAAAAACTCGAATTGGATTTTGGAATATACAGACTTTAGGAGAGAGAGGAAAACTAAGACAGGTGGTTAGGGAGATGATTGCTTACAAATTGGATATTCTTGGCTTGTGTGAGGTTAGATGGCCTGACTTTGGTGAAATGAAAACAAGTGATGACACAACCTTCATCTACTCAGGTAAAACTGGAGAAAATGCAGAATGTAGAAATGGAGTTGGCATACTCATGAGCAAGATAGCTAGGAGGAGCTTAATGGGTTGGAACCCCGTCTCAGATAGAATTTTGACTGCTAGATTCAAAACAAAGATTAGACACGTTACCATTATACAGTGCTATGCCCCAACAGAGACTAGTGAGGATCAAATGAAGGAGGCTTTCTATGAAGAGTTGAATGAAACTATAAGAACTGTCAACCAGAGAGATATAGTAATAGTGATGGGGGATCTAAATGCTAAGTTGAGTGCGGATAATGAAGGATTAGAGCACATAATGGGAAAGCATGATCTAGGTGAGCGTAACATAAATGGAGAAATCTTTATTGACTTTTGTGCAGACTGTGATCTTGTAATTGGTGGAACTCTATTTCCTCATAAGAAATGCCACAAAGTATCCTGGGTATCTCCAGACCATCTCACTGGAAATCAGATTGACCACTTTGCTGTTAGTAGAAAATTCAGGAGGTGTCTCACTGATGTACGAAATAAGAGAGGGGCAGATGCAAATAGTGATCATCATTTAATGGTAGCTACGTTTGCTATGAAGATAATGGCTGCAGGGAGAAAATTTGTGAGTCCCAGAATGCGATTTGATGAAGCAAAGCTGAGGAATGAGCATGTGAAAACCCAGTTTGCTCTTGAAGTCAAAAACCGCTTTGATGTTTTGATGCAGGAGAATGATGAGAGAAGTGTTGACAGTCTATGGATGAATGTTAGAGAAGCTTACCTAGAAACAAGCAAATCTGTTCTAGGTAAGAGAGATCACCAGAAGAAGGACTGGATGTCTGAACAAACATGGGATCTTATACAGCTCAGAAAAGTTAAGAAAGCCAACATCAATACGAGCAAAACTAGGTTGCAGAAAAAACAGGCCCAGGATGAGTACTCAAGAACAGAGAAGGAGGTGAAAAAGTGTGTCAGAAGGGATCACCGAAAGTATGTAGATGATATGGCAGCTAGGGCAGAGCAAGCAGCAAGGATAGGTGACAGCAAAGAGTTGTACAGAATCACAAGAGCTTTATCCAAGAGATCCTATCGAAATGATGGCCCAGTAAAGAGTAAGGAAGGGCAATTGCTGACTAGTAAGGATGAGCAACTTGAAAGATGGAGAGAACACTTCATGGAAATCTTCAATAGGCAAAATGAGATAGAGGATCATGATGAAATAGAGCACAGAGATGGGCCAGTGGTCACAGACATAGAATGGGAAGTGCCAACAAAAGATGAGGTGAAGAAGGCTATAAGTGAGATGAAAAATGGAAAAGCTCCTGGCTCAGACAATATCTCACCAGATGTTTTAAAAGTTGATGTAGAGACGAGTGCTGATATCTTGTATCCCCTAATCACCAAAATTTGGGAAGAAGAAAGAGTTCCTGCAGAATGGAAGACAGGTACTATAATGAAGATACTCAAGAAAGGTTGCTCTACAGATTGTGTAAACTGGAGAGGGGTAACACTGCTCTCAGTGCCTAGTAAAGTGCTAGCAAG
The DNA here is from genome assembly GCF_014356525.2 of Nilaparvata lugens. NCBI lineage: Eukaryota > Metazoa > Arthropoda > Insecta > Hemiptera > Delphacidae > Nilaparvata > Nilaparvata lugens. Next base: position 52,787,110 of record NC_052518.1, read on the forward strand.
AGTAATCCTAAACAGGATAAAGGATTCTGTTGAAAGGAAAATACGGAGAGAACAAGCTGGTTTTAGGAAGCACCGTAGCTGTGTAGATTTAATAAACACACTGAGGATAATTTTAGAGCAAAGTGTTGAATGGCAGAGCACTGTTTACCTGGCTTTCATCGATTTTGAAAGAGCTTTTGACTCAGTTAACAGGAGAGTGATGTGGAGTACACTGATTAATTATGGCATCCCACAGAAGATGGTGAGCATTCTGAGAAATATGTATGAGGATTGTGAGTGCCGTGTCCTCCATGCAGGAAGTTTGAGTGAACCCCTACCTGTCACTTCTGGAGTCCGTCAAGGCTGTGTGTTGTCTCCCACGTTATTCTTGCTGATTTTGGACAGTGTGATGAGAAGAGCTGGTGGAGGTAGGAGAAGAGGGATACCTTGGGGCCTAAGAGGCGGCTAGAGGATCTGGACTTTGCTGATGATATATGTCTACTGGCACAGCGCTTTACTGACATGCAAGAAAAGCTGAGAAATATTTCAAATGAGGCAATAAAGGCCGGCTTGCAGATAAATGCTAGAAAGACAAAGGAAATGAGAGTAAATGCAAGAACAGACATGCCTTTGAAAATGGGCGACTCCAATATCGAGCTGGTAGAGTCCTTTTTATACTTGGGTAGTATGGTCACTGTAGAAGGAGGAGCTGATCAAGATGTAAAGAGTCGAATCAAGAAAGCAACGGAGCTTTTATACAATTGAGGCCAATTTGGGCAAATAAAAATATATCCAAAGCAAAGATTCGACTCTTTAATAGCAATGTAAAATCAGTCTCTTATATGGATGTGAAACCTGGAAGGTGACTACAGTGACCTCTAAAATGTTACAAGTATTTGTAAATAGATGTTTGCGTCGCATAATGGGCATCAGATGGCCAGAGGTTATCAGCAACGAAGCACTATGGAAAGCACTATGGGACACCTGTCAGGATCCAATCCAAATGCAGATAAAAAGAAGGAAATGGAGATGGATTGGGCACACGTTGCGCAAGGAAGAAGGTGCCATTGAAAAAGACGCATTGGACTGGAATCCTCAAGGACACCGTGCAAGAGGACGCCCAAAAATCACGTGGAAGCGTACCATCCAGACAGAAATTGGGAAAGCCGGCAAAACGTGGTTGGAGGTGAAGGCATTAGCACGCGACAGAGTTGGATGGAGGACATTCTCGGAAGCCCTATGCTCCTCAAGGAGCGACAGGAACTAAGTCAAGTAAGTCAAGTTTTAGGGGTGTGGGGGAGGAATTGAATAGGCCACAACCTCCCCTAACAAAAATATTTTCCTCAGTGTTTAATATAAATTCTTGCTGTAAACATCTCCTCCCTGGTCTATAAATACAGGGCTCATTCCAACTAGGGATGGGTATCGAAAGACAAACACTCGATGTTTTGAACATCGATGTTTTGCACCCTAACATCGATAAGTGAAAAACAAACAGTAAACATCGATGTTTTGAACATCGATGTTTTAAACATCGTTTATCGCCTACGTTTTTATGGATTATACTATTAGTCCAGTCAATATAGACATAAAAAAGGGGGTGTGCTTGCAATTTATATTGTAGTTCTGAT